>NC_087373.1:34699301-35004287 GCF_031761385.1 Necator americanus | reverse complement strand
TATTCTAGGTCCATTTCTTCTCTTTCTTCTTCCTCATTTTTTTTCCTTACGCCTTTTATGCCAATTAATAATACTAAGTTTTTGAAAAATCCATTGTTTCTCAGTTTTTATCGCTTCAAACGAGCATTTCGATTGCAATTGATCCTGAGAGCATTCCTGTAGAATTTTTAATGAGAAGAAATTTTTGATGGCGAGAAATGGAAATTTTTCATCCAAATTTTTTCAAGTAAAGGCAAGTTTTCCGGCGTTGTCTCGGTAGAAGATTTTTACTAAGTACTGTCGTAAAAATCCATTATTTTGGTTTTTTGGAAGATTCAAAGTTTTTAACTTTTTCCCCAACTTTCTCTCGATTAAAACGACGACTGAGCTATTTTACAGAGGAAAAGAGAGGAAGAATGCCATTTCCCCTGGAAATTTCAAAATTTTGGCGTTTTTCGTCTATGCTAGTGCTCTTACGAGCTTTATAGACGGATACTTTGTAAAATCCTTGACGTTTCAACGTTTTGGCTTGAATGGAATTTTCTATTGAGAGGAATAATTTAACACTTACCTTTTTCTTCTTTAAAATATCAATATTCATCATTTTGACAATTTTTCTATTCTTTAATATTTTGTTATTTTTAAATGTATAGATTATTATTAATTGATTGATTATTAATTGCGATTTTTTGATCCACAGTTGTTTGTTTTTAAATTTCTTCATCCAACTACACATTTGTTTAGTCACTTTATTGCCTATTAAATGATAATCCTCTTTTTTGATTATTTCATCAGTTTACCCAATTACCATTCCATCCAACAATTCAATCTTTCTACTCATTCATTCATTCATTCATTCATTCATTCATTCATTCATTCATTCATTCATTCATTCATTCATTCATTCATTCATTCACTTATTCATTCGTTCATTTGCTAATCCATTCATTTATTCATCTATTCATCGAGTCTTCCTTTCATTAATTCGATCATTCGCTTGTTCATTCATTTACTCGTTCATTTGTTGCTGATGGAGGAAAATTTCTCATTACCTTCTGAGAGAGGATTATGAGAGATCAAACTAATCAATAATTGATTAACTAATTTTTGCTGATTGAGATGTCTGCCATGTGAAATTTTTATAAGACACTGAATTTATCCTTGTTATCTGTTAGAAAGTTTAGGAAAGCAGGAAACTCTCTTCTTTTTTTTTACAAGAGTTGAAAAAATTATTTCTATGAGGCACATTGAAAATTTTTCCACTTTCGGACCTCTCGATGTCTAACATGTCTGACGCTATCCGATCAATCGATAAGCGATAGTGAATGGCAAAAAAAGCGGCGGTGCGGATGTGGATGTGGAGAACTTTGAGCATCCAGCGGGATAACGTTGTAAAAAAACGGGTTCCCCGCGAGTTTCACGACGAATTTCACGCATATCACTCTGGAATCAACAACGTATCTGGAAAGATTCCGAATATGTTGGGTGCTTGAGCATCCAACGATCTCGGTTCTGTCTCTGCCTCCAAAATTTTCCCGGCATGAAGATCTCATCTGGATTCGTTCCCGGATCAATTTCTCTTCTTTGATTTTGCTTTTTTCATGCACTTTTCATCCCGATTAATACGTAAAAATTTCACTGAGATCGAAAAAAATCATTGATTCCAAATTTCTGTCACTGAAAATGTATTTCAATCATAGTTAATCCAAAGAATGAAATATCGTCTGTGGTGTAGTGGTTATCACGTCTGCTTCACACTCCCGGAGTCAGCGGTTCGATCCCAGCCAGCAGCTTTTCCGTAGTCTTATTCGTCCCAAACGTGCATCCCAACACAATTTTTAATAACAAGAGAAGATCCTAAAATTTTTGGAAAGTTCTTTTCAAATTAAGAAGTGTTCATAGGTCTCAGAAATTTCGAAAAGTTTTTTCTTCACCCATTTCTAAGATGAGCCTAAAAATTTCCGTGAATTTTTTCTTCCACATTCTCGCATGTTAATGTAAATTTTATTAAATTTTCTCGGTAGAAGGTTACGATCGAATCTCAACGATTTCATGTTTTCTAAGCGAAAATAGTTTCATCGTTTTTTCTGTATATTTTTTTATTTAGAAATCTTTTTTCAGTCTCTGTCTTTCAGGGTTCACCAATGTTTTTACGTTTTCTGATCGCTTTTCTATTTAATCGAATTTTATTCCGCGAAAAAATGGGAATACATCGAAGAAAGCGAAAATGCGGAACTATTTTACTTTATCATCTAAAATAGCGGGACCTAGCACTAAAACCAAAAAATTCCTCAGTCGCACGGTCCTCAAAAATGGACCAATTAGAATTATATTATATAAAAAGAATATTATAAGAATATTCATAAGAATAATAATGAAAAAAGGGGGATAAGGCCGTCCACAGTGAGAAAATGTTTTAAAAGAATACAGATTTAAAAAAAAAAAACTAAAGTAAAAAAACAATTTTCAGACGAATAATTCTGGGTTTTTTCTGGATAACATGCTTTCACTTCTCGTCTCAAGCTATTTTTGTTTTATTTTTTTTCTCTAGAAAAAAACTCTAGTATGATCCATAACTCCGTTCTGCTTGTTCAAGTGAGATCCTGAATTTATGAATTCCTCCTACGAAATGAGTTATCTTCCACTTCCTACTACTTTCTACTCTTCCTACTACTTTTTTCTACCATCTCGACGGAGGAAGAAAAATCCAGACCGAAAGCGCTTAGCGCTGAGTTGAACGAGTCGGTGTCTCCGGCGCTGCCGATAGTGGTCATCACTCATTCGGCGCGCCGGCCGTTCCCACAACGTTCGGCCGTTGCTCCCTCGCGTTCTTGTACACAATCCGGAAAGTCCAGAGGTCGAAAGATCGAGGAATTCGAATGTGTATCACGTTACCGAGCGAGCGAAAGGGTTCGCAACTCGGAATCCTCGAAAGAATGACCATTAGATTTTCCGTCAGATTTTTTTTCTCATTCACCTACCTCGGCTAGAAAGTAGTGGAGTTCATCAAAATTATAAAAAATTAGCGATAAGATCCAGAATGTCTTCCATATAATCACAAATCACAGTCGGAATGGGACCTATACACCTCCTAGGTCCCATTGTTATATGTCTAATTAGCGAAGCCGTGCACGGCTGTAGACATGTCTTCGCTCGCATTATCCGTTTACAGTCCATCCCATGCCTTTTGTTCCCTTATTCACTGCGTCGTGACCGTGCTGCTGAGCGGCTCAACTAGAGCCGCGTCAGATCTTCAAAAACAAGGACACTACGGGAAAATGGCTTCTTAATCGATTGAAAATCGATCAATACACCACCTCCAGAGACGGGAAAGTGTCGGCTGCTCACGCGTCGCAGCCGCACACGCGGAGCTGGCGCGCGGGACAAAAACCATGGGAACTAGTATAGTTGATCTGATGAATAAATAATAAGCCATCAAATTGTGGGAGTACCGAGATTTTTTTTTCGAGGAAGTGGCAAACTCTATCGTGTACATGCGATGAGTGTGGAAAAAAACTGTTTCTAGGCAACACGGTGTAAGAAAATGTCATAACATCAATTTTCATTTTGTCGCAGCACAGACTCTGTAAAAACGACAGTATTCCTTCTTCTCTTCACCATTCCTCTGCCTAGCTTCTTTTCTTTCTTCCTACATTCTCTTTTCTCTTTCTTTTCCTTCTCATTTTTTCTTCCTTTAAATGGATGTGGATAAAACCAACGAAGAGTATTGTTAAATAGCTCTCATAAAGATATTTTCATAAGTTTTCTCTTTAGTTTCTTTATATATTATTTATTATTTTATTTATTTATTTATTATTTTTGTTTATTATTTATTATTATTTTATCATTTTTATTACATATGTTATTTATTAATAAAAATATTTTAAAAAAATATTTAAAAGTTAAATCTATCAAATATTATAAAAAAAAATGGTATCCAACAACGAAAATCTTCCGCGTGGTCAGGCCTAATTATGTCCTCAGGGTATATCTGCATAACAAAGTCAAAGGGTCATGGCAAAGAAAAAATCTGCCGTTTTTCGTCGTCTTGGATATGGATACGTATGGATCAAGTATGTAGACCAATTGTGAAATTTGAATACTCATCTGATAAATTTTCTTTTATTTTCCTGAATTTCAAGTTTTGGTTATTTTTAGTTTAGTTCTAGTTAGTTTTAGTTTAACTTTTTTATGATTGATTTTAAAATTTGGTGAAATGAATTTATTTTCAATATTTTTCTGCATTATATTACTATAATATTGAATTAGCTTTGAATTAATTGAAAATTTTGAGATTTGAGCGGCATATCACGAGCTAAATTCTTTTATTTTTTTTATTCTTTTATTTCTCTTTTATTTAGCATGTATTCGAGCAAATATTTAATGCAAAATTTTCTAGCATTATTGAGTTTCAAATTTATTATCTATAATAATCTTTTAATACTTGATTTTTGAGAAAAAAAAACTGTTCTACTTAGAAGCAACGTTCTATACTCAACTTGAATTGGTGAAAATACGTCCTCGTCGTCGTTTTCGTCAAAAATAAAATATAAAAAGGAATATGAAATAATAACTAAATAAAGAAATAACAAAGAAAAACAAATAATGAAGAAAATAATAACAAAGAAATAATTTTAATGAAATAAAAAAAATAAAATTAAAATAAAGTACATGAGTTTCCTTGTGGATACACGGCTCTAACGATAATTTCCGTCTCCATAGTTCTAGACTTTTTTTAGTCCGGGGCAAAATTGTTTTTAGATTGAAATTTTCGCTGTAATTTATCCGTTAGATCCATCAATATGGACTAGGTTAATCCTTGAGAAAAAATCCCCACTTTTATATTAATTTTTATTTTTGAGAAATAAGAAAACAACCCTTTAAAATTGGAAGTGTTTTATCCTTCATTATTTTTGAGGCTCTTTAGTTTTCTCGGTTGGTTTTTAATTCTCTTCTTCTATCTGACTTCAATTTCTTCCCGAATTTTTTTTTATATCTATTTCTTCTTATTATTATTATTTCCTGTTTTTATTAATATTAATTTTCATGAGCATTGTCCATATTTTCCATGAGCAACAGAATAGAGACAGGAAAAATTCTTTCAATTTTTCTTCTCGATTTTCTTAAAATTCTTCTAATCTTTTTGAACTTTCTATAACCGTTAGTCGTGGATTTGAAGCCGATCCAGGCTAAGTACAAAGTGTAAGGGCCATCCAGTGCAAACACACACACACAGCACCGTTATGGATGTTTCCATCCGTCCGTCCGTCCGCCCGCCCGTCCGTCCGCCCGTCCTTCCGTCCGTACGATGGCGGCACTTTTGACGGACGGCGACCAATTCTCCGTTGGTGGCCTGCGGCCGATTGATTATGCGCTTAGTCTCTCGTTCGTTCGCTTCTCGTGCTCTTCGTTTTGCTGCCACCACCAGCAAATGGTCCCTGAAGGAGGAGGTCGTCGGCCTTATTAGCATCCAAACCGCCTCCGCTCGTTGATTTCGCCCTCTGAACCTCAATCCTCACGAGTGTACTCGCGAACTACAACTACAATCCAAAAGAAAAACCTCGAAAACTCCAGCTTAGCGGTTTTTCCCGCAATATGCGTTGATCCGACGACGGCTGCGGCGATGATTACCGTAGTCGCGCCGCTTACTTTACAGTGTTGTTGACGTCATACAGCGATCGACCGAGGACGACGACGACGACGACGACTCGAAAATCCGAGTCTTCGTGTCTCGTGTCCATCCATCCGTCCGTCCGTCCGTCAAACGATGCGGGTTCGGATAGAGATATGTGTGTGGATGATGGCTGTGGTGGTGGTGAAACTAGTGATCTCGCTCCTATCGCTCGCTCGCTCGGTTGGTCGGTCTGTCTGTCTGTCTGTCGCGTTCCTTGCTCTGCTCTCCATCACGGATATTCTTCCTTCAACACTACGTTCAACGATTGATAGGAACTCCACGATTTATCGCCGTCTGGATCTGTTATATTTTACTGCTGTAAATGAATGTTTTGTTGAACAGTTGCTATCCGTGCTAAACTACGCGGAGGGAAGGAGGGGACACCGAGAGGAACGTTTGGAGCCGACCTCCTCTGCAATTCCTTTACTTTTAACCTCGACAATTCTTCCAAATATTTGATAATTTTGGATGAATAAATCACTGAAAGAGTAGGTTAGAAACGCTTATTACATGAATTAATTTTTTCCCGATCTTTCTTTCTTTTTTTCTTCTTCCTGTTTTTATTTTGTTTTGTTTGTTGGGTGTTGTTTGTTTACTATGCAGTTTTTCTTTTTTTGTCTACGATTTAGTCTAAAAACCGGTTTTCCTTCTTTTCGATTAATTTTGAAGACTCATACGATATCATAAATTTTCTGCAATATCGAATAATTTTTTATTTAGTTGCGCGGTTAAGTTCTGATGTTTTCTTCCAGCGATTTAAATGGAAAAAACCAAAAAAACTTTGAAATTTGTTTTAAAAATTGTTCATTACTCTTGGATAAAATCTATATTTTAATAGGAACTGTGGTTGATTTAAATGCGCTTTCAAATTAGTATTTTTTTATTTAAAAAAAAGAATAAACAGATGTGAGATTTCTTTATACATAATGCTTTAATTTACCGATTTGCAGTCCTTTTCCATCTTCTGTATAGATTTTTGATGACTTTTTTTCTCTCTCAGGTGCTACCTTAGTTTTTCTTTTGTTTTTTTTTTGCAGGGATTTTAAAAAATTAAGCATCAGTTATAGGGTTTATTTGGTTAAGCTCTTGATTATTAGTAGATCCTAGATCTGGATCATATGGGATCGGGTTAAAATAGTAATAGTATCAGTACTAATGCTGCTAATAATAATAATAATAATAATAATAATAATAATAATAATAATAATAATAATAATAATAATAATAATAATAATAATAATAATAATAATAATAATAATAATAATAATAATAATAATAATAATAATAATAATAATAAGTAGCTGAACGTAGAAACCGTTTTTTTTATTGATTTATTCTGTAAACTACTTACTAATCGAATAGTATCAACTTGGAACTTTCTTGGATTTTTTTCATGGATCCGAGTTATTTCTGTTCTCAGTGACAGTATAAAGTTTTCCGTCAATTACAGTTACAAATCAGTCTTTATTAAAAATTTTCCGCTTTTTTAAAGGCTGCCGAAAATTCGACTTTGCGAAAAATTTCCAGTTTCAACCGCTTGGTAAGTGAACCACCACGGGAGATGGGGTGCTGTCCGTGTCGAACGTATAGATTTGCACTGTTGGTTGGGAGGTTTTTGAAACAAACGATGGAATTAGTGGACCTTCCGGATCGAGGGTCCATCATCGATCTTCAGGATCAAATTCTCGTGCGAGTATTGATTAGGACAGATTTTCTGAGAGATTTCCTTGCATGTGCGGCTGTTCTGACGTATTCTCCAGCTCTTGCCACTCAAATCTATCATTAATTTGGGTAATGTAAAATTTTTTCCACATCTGTTCTCCTCATTCTGTTTTTCACACAAGATTTTTTTTCTTTTTTTTTCTATTGTTTAAAGTGTATTGTACTACAAATTTTATCTATTCAAAATAAAAAGTATGATTTTCAGCAGTATTTTAATACATTTTTACATTTTGTTCGGGCTGATGGGGGAAAATAGGACTGGAAAAATCCCTCGATAATTCTTTACAACAGGAAAAAAGTTTAGATAGATGGATGAGAGATTACTCCCTTGTTTTCTGTTTCTACATTTTATTTATTATATCGATTATATTTATACTTTAATAGATGTTTTGTTGTAAACTGTATACGACATTTTCTTTCTTTTTTTTTTCTTTTTTTCTATCATAATATATTTTGTGCCCCTGCTGTGAGCCATGTAACTTTTTTTTTAGTTTCATAAAAGAAACAGGATGGCGCACAAACAAACAAAGTGCATAGATAAAGTGAAAATAATTAGCTCAAATATATAAAAAATAACAAAAAAACAAAAAAAAAAACGAAAAAATAGACCGAACAGATAACAACAAAGTTTTGCTGGGATAAACTGCCCGATACTGGGCGTAGCACGTTGAATTTGTAACTGGATGGTATGGTGCCGTTCAGATATTTTTGTTGGGTAAATCGTTTATATTTTTTCTATAAATTTTTCGTATCGATTTTCAAGGAAATAGCAGGTAACAGGCGGATATCTTCTGTGCTAACTGTTTCTTCATTTACCTCCTGCACTCTGATCTTTTGCGAACTCTTTTTCTCTTCATTTCAAAACTGATCGGATGGAATTTTTGGGAAAAAAATTGTATCCATTGTATATTTTCCAAACATCTTCAAAATATTACAGGTAGATGATTGTTAAAAAATAAAGACCGTTTAGTTTTTTACTTGGATATTTCTTTGTGGTACGATACGGTACAGTCGACTTTCTGTATTGCGGACACGGCGCAACTCACAGCTGCGTCGCGTATCTTACTTTGCCTCTTTTTTCTTCTTCATCTTTCTTCTCTTTTTTCAGATAGGAACTCTTTGATTCTCTTCAAATTTATATGCAAATTTCCTCATGTAGTGGAATAACCATCGTTTGCATTTGTTTCCTCAAATTTCGATTTCCTCGTAGAGTTTTTATTTTTTTTTAAAGATTTTCTCTACACTAGAACTGTACAGTGCCGCTCCACTTGCTTATTCGCTGATTCCTAAGCGCTATCCAGAATGTTCTGGTGTTTTTCCGGTTGTGTTCTGAGTCTTCTCCTCGCCGAATATCGTGCCGCATTAAAATCTTCAGCATTGTGCTTCTCACACAGTGCCGGCTAAGTGCTGAGGTTAAGCACTTCACGTCGCCGTCGTCACCGCTTTCCCTCCGACTGAGTGCCTCGTTGAGGTGAACGCTTAGTTCTCGATCTGTTTCGCTAATATATATATATATATTTATTTATTTATTTATGGTGCACTACAGGTCGAACACACTTGATTTGTGATATCAGTCCAGTTTCAGCGCAGGTCGCTCTCTTTCTCTCTACCATACCCCCCGATGGATAAATAATACAGTTCGGTGAAGAATTTGCGCCCTTTTTTTAGTGTTTCCGCATTTTGTTGCCCGTTCTAGACGGTATACATCAAAAATGACGATATTGGGACATTTTCGCAAAAATTTAGGGTGGAAGAGAGGGAGGTGGAGTGACAGGGTTCAGAGAGAAAATGACTACTATGAGCGCAATTAAGCTCAATTTTCCCTAATTTTACGGAAAACGTCTTGTCGATCGAATTTCCCTACGAGGCACCCAATAACGTCCCATGTCTGCGAAAGCAGTCGTACGCGCCGCGTCCGCGCGCGAGCGGAGCTTCAAGTCGTTTTGATTCAACTATACTAAGCAAAAAATCCGATTTTCTCTTGATTCGGAGTAAACTCGATAACGCGTGGTCCAACTTAGATTCATCCTCCTCGGGTCGTGGGTTAGGTAATACCTTTCGCTGATACGTCCACCTCGGGCTACTCCATTATGTGCAAAAAAAAAAATTCCCACCCCATTAGGTTCCCAGTATTTAGAGAAAAACACCTGTTAGCGAATTGCTTTAGCAAACAATTAATTAGATTTAACCTTAATTGAATTGAATAATGTAGTAATATTCATTTTTTATAGTTTATATTTGTGAAATTTGTTTCTTGTATGCTTATGTTCATACACATATGGATAATCATATTGTGAGTAAATAAATAAATAGCTAACGAAGTAATAAACATCAACAAATAGTGAGTATATGTATAAATATATAAATAATGAGTAAACATCTGAAGAACCACCAGAAATACTTTCTCCTGGCCATTTCCTGAACGCAGTTGGATCGTGCTGTCTCAATAATACTCGAGTTCCCCCCAAGTTACCGTCTAATCCTGTAATTATTTCGAAAAAAGGAATGTAGCGTGGATATTTTCTTGAATTTTCACACACTCAACTAATGGGTAGCTTCTGGATTTTCTGAAAAATATTGCAAAAATATTTTCAAACTACAAATCAACTAACTAATGAGTTTTTTTTTCTGGATTTTCCGAAAAATATTGCAAAAATACCTCATTATCATCCTCGCCATCTTTCTATCTCCTTTTTTTTTGTTTCTGATTTTTCCAGGATGGACAGTCACCTTTCGCATGCTTCTTGGGACATCTTAAGAGTTTACGGTGACTTCTCTCTATCTTTCTTTGTAAAAAAAAGGTGGAATGTCCTGGTCGTGTACTCAGTTGAGATTGTTTTATTCTTGTTCAAGTCGTTTTTTTTTTTCTTGCTCGCATTTTTTCTCCTCCTTCTTTCTTTTCGTTTCTCTTGCTTTAGTTCTTTTTTTCGTCGTCACACATATTTATGGGTTTTCGGAAATTTGTGACGATGGTACGGTAGTAGCGGGTAGCGTTTCTTGATTTTTTTTAATCTCAGCCGCCATACGAGCTGCTCCGGCCGCTTCGCAGCCATTCCTGTGCCGACGCATACAGCTGCTGCCGCTGCGGCGTCCGCGTCGCGACCGAAACCTGCCGCCGTCGGTGAGGAGTTTGTCGGGAATTCTGCAGGTACGTGGTCGTCGTTAATTGCTTCTTTGCTTCTTTTTTTCTCAATTCACGAATTTTCCTCCGGTGTTTACGTTATGTTCACGTTTGATTAGTGATTTACGTTTTTCTAACACCGTTATAAGACCTGCGACGAGCAGTTCCAGAAGTTGATTGGATTCCGTTTAGGACCGGCATTCGTTTTTCTCACTTTTCTCTTTTTTTTCCTCCTGCTATACGACTGGTCCTTACGGCTTCGTTCTTCTCTTCTTCTTCGCTTTTTTTCTCTAAAATAATTAGTAACTGCACTAATTTTTCTGATCTAATAATGATGTTTTTAATTTTTTTTTTCATTTTCTGCTGTAACCATCAAACATTCGTGTGATAAGGAGGTAGGAAAGGAGAAAAAGGGGTTTCTTAGCTGGGAACCCACTTCTTTTCCTCATTTTTCTGGAAAACCCACTAGAAAGGAGTTTCACGTTCCTCTGTTCCCACAAAGGGAAGGAAGAAAAATGAAAACGCCAAGTTTTTATTGCTTAAAACAATTACTTCTTTTCCTGTGTTCATTTGAATAAATTGATTTTTACTTTTCCTTACTTTTTTCCAATTCATTTTTGGATTTTTTTGTTTTTATCTCCTCCTGCCCATTCATAAATTTGTCGTTTCCTGGTCTAAGGAACCAGTCTAAAATGTTCATCGACATTAGATCTACAGCAATTTTTAACGATATCCAGGAAGACCGCCAACTCTTTTTAACCACGGAAATTTTTTTTATATATATTATATTCTATCACCAATTTATTACAACTATTAATGTTATTATTTAATATATTTATATTATTTTATATGTTTATTATATTATATATTATATTCGTTATTCTTATTTGAGCAATGATTTTCGGAAGGATCCAAGGGTTTTCAACCTAATTCATTTTTTCATCCTCAACCCAATCCAAATTCGATTCCTTGATTTGTAGTCACCGTTTTCACCCCATTCGACACTTTCTGGATTTCTTCTTCTTTTATTCCTGAACGAATACTTCCGAACGAACGAGCACTTCTTTCACTATCGTTTTGTTTTGTTGTTCTTGTTTTTTTTTTCCAAAAGAAGTTTTCCAATAATTTTCCTTTCCGGGTGGTTTTTTTTACATTCTTTTAGTATATATACACTCAAATTATTTTCCCTTATATTACCCTTATTTATTTGTTTATTTGCACTTTTGATCATGCAGTTGAGGTGCCGCTGGGTAATTCAAAACAACAGAGCAGAACACTAACGTGTCGTTGTGGAAGAAATTTTTCAAGAAAAAAAAACGATGTAAAATATGAAATGCAAATATAAAATACGAATATAAATAATAAGAAATTAATTATTTTTCAAGGAGTTAATGATCTATTGAACAAACGGCCTCTTCCTTTTTTCATTTGTTCTTTACCTACTTTTTTCCTTGTTTATTTAGCAATCAATCAATCAATATTTCATTTCATATACCGTTTCTCTACATTTGGATTCTGGTGGAAGTGTCGTTAACCTCTTAATCCATTTCAATTCCCTCGAACTAGTAGTATCTATGACGGATGTCATAGATCTAGGATTATTGATTTTTTTATGGCGCCTATTTCCTGGAACGGGTTGCTGCACACTGTTTTCGCTTGTCGTTACTCTTCACTTTCACTTCGATTTATCCACGCATACGATTTTTGGGTCATCGAAAGAGACCTATTTCTTTTCATTTTCGTATTTTTGAGGAGTTCAGAGGTTTTTTTTTTTGAGGAGGTGGGCTTCTGAATCAGTTTTTAGTATTTTCAAATATTTACGATTTTATTGTTTAATAGTATTTTATTGTTATCATTTGAAATTTAATAATAATAATAATAATAATAATAATAATAATAAAAAAAAAAAAAAAAAAAAAAAAAAAAAAAAAAAAAAAAAAAAAAAAAAAAAAAAATAATAAAATAATAAGTAATAACAAGTAATAAGTAATAATAATAATAATAATAATAATAATAATAATAATAATAATAATAATAATAATAATAATAATAATAATAATAATAATAATAATAATAATAATAATAATAATAATAATAATAATAATAATAATAATAATAATAATAATAATAATAATAATAATAATAATAATAATAATAATAATAATAATAATAATAATAATAATAATAATAATAATAATAATAATAATAATAATAATAATAATAATAATAATAATAATAATAATAATAATAATAATAATAATAATAATAATAATAATAATAATAATAATAATAATAATAATAATAATAATAATAATAATAATAATAATAATAATAATAATAATAATAATAATAATAATAATAATAACAATAATAATAATAATAATAATAATAATAATAATAATAATAATAATAATAATAATAATAATAATAATAATAATAATAATAATAATAATAATATATGGGGTGTAGGGGGAGAAAGTTACCTCAGTGGGACTCTTTACAATACGCCGTATTTGAATTATCGCTTGAAGGTATTTTCTTTTAATTTTATTTAATTTTTTACCACTACTTTTATTTATTTTATTTGTTGTTTACTTTCATTGAATCATTTATTATTACTAATACCATTTATAATTTATTATCATTAATATCATGTATTATTTATTTTCTTCTGTTTATTAAATTATTTATTAATATCATTTAAAACTAGCCCTTTTCTCACTTGTTTACTTCGTACATTTCACACCTCATTGGTTACCACCTCGTTGTCCGTCCATTAAAAATTTCATTGAAACGGTAAAATTTTCCTCAAAAAAAATTTTTTGTCACAAAATTATATTTAGCTATCCTCTAATCTCTGATTTTCTAGAAAAAAATTTTCAAGTCGTTAAAATTTCAAAAAAAAGCTGTCAGTTTTTATTTATTACTGTCATTAATTTTTCATATAAACCGTTAAAAAAAACAATTTTGAAAAATCATTAATAATTTAAAAATAATAAATAATAAAAAAATAATAAAAAAATTTTTTGTTTAATATTAAAAATAATAGTAATAATATTCTTTTAAATATCTTTGTATAATATTAACAATGATTTTAAAAACATCTTTGTATAATTGTAATAATAATAATATATATATAGTTACAAATATACAATCTCCTTCTATAATATTAATAATAATAATTCTAAAATTGTTTGTGTGTAATAAGAAATAATAATAGTAATAATTTTGGCGGTCTCCTTTTATTACACTAATCAATAATGTTAATAATGATTCTAAAAAATATTATTTGAACACTCTTATAGAATCCTCGCGTTCTCATTGTATCCAAAATATTTTTGGTTCTTTTTTCTTGATCCTCTACGTGCGGTCCCAACCTTTTCCCATTTCCAGAACTATGGATAGCGTTTCGGAAAACGGGGAACTCGTTGAAAGCAACGCTTGACGGTGTTGGCGCCGGTGCCGGTGGTGGCGGTATTGTTGTCGTCCGAGCATGCGCGCGCTCCGCTCTGCCTGTGTTGTTCCGGATAGTATTACCTGGCTGGACACCGTCGGCTGACCAGTTGCTATCGCTGGATGCTGGCCGGGCCGGACGTCAGGACATCGCGGATACGATTTTTCCTACGAACCGGATTCTCACTGCCTTCTAGCACGGAATTCATGTGAATCTACCTGAAAAAGCAACCATTCTTAATTTTCTCACAATCTTCTACGTATATAATCAATATAATAATAATATAATATAATTCTAGGTATATAATATATAATAATAATATAATAGTACGAATTTCCCGCCTATTTGGTGAATTTTCACTTGAACCTCGGAATTTTTAGCCGGTTGTAAACAAATCCTGGCGTGGACTCGGATGGCTGTGCCAAGTGCTTAGTGTCAACAATAACAATTCTGCAAAATTATTCCAATACCTTCCAGAGTGTGCTGTAAATTTTCTCCATTCTCAATTTTGTTTTTTTTCCTCGAAATTTCACATTCTCAATTTTTCAAGATACCTTTTTCCTTTGATTTCTCAAAACCTTTTGAAGTGATTTGTGAAAAAAAAATTACGCACTCTCTTTTCTAAAAAAAATCTTCAAAAAAATCCTATCTAAAATTTTAGAACTGAAGCCATAGGGCTGATAAACGCGCGGAAAACATTATTTTAAAAAAGCAAAAAATTAAAGTTAAAATCCTTATAATCAATTCTTTGTAGATTCGTAACTGAATTTTTTAATTGAATTAACAGTTCATAGCTATACTTACTATGGCACCTTAGACACATTCACATTCGCACCGGAAAAGAAGAAACCACTTTTTTTTCTAACAACAATTTTGGTTTTTTTTAAATCTAAATCTAGTAGTTGTACGAATAGCGTAGCGTTACTATGAGACTTTTCCAGACATTCCAATTCGTTCATCGAAAAAATGTGATTTTCTCGAAAATTCTTTCCATTTCTCAGCGTGTACCATACGTGAAATGTTGGCTAATAGTCGTCGGCTATCCATTCAAATTTCTATTTGCAATCACTGGAGCTAAACATGCAATTGTATAGGTGGGACTGTATGCTAAGCTAATAATAGCCAATTCAAAAACTCTAGAAAATTTTATTTAACTATGAAATTTAAATCCTTGCAACCACCCTTTTTCAACATTTGCAATCTAAATTTTAAAAAAATAAAAGAATCTTTATAGTACAATCTTTTATGAATTCGGAAACTGCAAGGTTTTTTTTTAAATAAACACTAATATTTTAGTTCTAAAAATTATTAGATACGTTTTAAATCTACTCAAAATCAAGTTGCGATCTTATGATTCATTAAAGTTAGAAAATTCGAAAAAATTGGGAATTTTTTTTAGACGTAAACTCTTCTTTAACACGCTAAAACCGATAAAAAGTGTTTTTGCCGATAAATAAAAAAAATAATAAATAAAAAAGAACAATATTAAATTGTTCTGTAAATGAAAATAATTTGTTAGTAAGTAAGTAAATAAAAGTAAAAAATAGTTGAGTAGTCCCAAAAGTCCTGTTGTCTGATTCACAGCTTAATTGATGTCAAGTGCAAATTTCTTTAAAAAAATAAATAGCAAGTCGATGATATTTGTCACAATTTTAAAGCTCTTTATCCCAAAAGATAAGTATATCAAATACAAGTCGAGTCTTTGTTTTTAGAGAGGAGCTGTGGTTAAGAATTATTCCTTTCATAATTTAATTCAATCTCTATGAATGAGATTTTTAATCCTTAAATAATATAAATACAGTTATACACGTCTTTTCGACAGCTCACGAAAAAACATCAAAATTGACGATGTTAGAATCTCTCACCGCGGAACAGATAGGATTAGTGACGTCGTGGATCACGATCCACTTTATTTATTTATTCATGTCGTACGCTGTTATTTATTCATTACTTTTGCTATCAACTCAAAAAAAAAGAACAACACCAAAAAAATAGAGATATTAAATTTTTGGGCGAAAAAATTTCTTCCACAAATGAGTGCGACAACGTGTTTCTTCTTTTTTCAAGTGAAAATTCTTTTTTTCTAATTTATGTTTAATTAATAATGATTATTATGATTTTTATTTAATTAATAATTTATGTTATATTTTATGCGCTTTTTGATTCTCTTTGATGATCTCCCCGTTAAATAAATAAATAACTATATAAATAAATATAAAGAAACAATAAATATAACTAAATAATAATTATAAATAACTACATAAATAATAAATAACATTGGATCGGATTTTTTCCCATGTCTTTTTTCTGTGGATTTTCTCACGACGTTCCTCTCCCGTTAAGCACTTTCGGTCGCCTTGTTTTTGGTCATCCATGTGAATCTTCGTCGGGATTTTCAATTCCTGTGATTATTTGAGTTGTTTGAGCGCTTTCTTCGAATATCTACATATCTACGCGTCACGCGTCACGTACGTCCCTTAATCATATCGCCACATTCCGAAAAACAACACGCACGCACACGTATAATTCTTTATTTACGTCGCTCATTAATTTGTTGACGTTGTGTCGAAGTCCGACCAGCAAGCACGAGATCCTTTCGAGGAAAAAATGAGTCCATTGGCGCCGATCGCTGATATCTTGTTTGTTTACCTGTTCGTCCACATATACTAGGTGTAGGGTGAATATAAGAGAAATTTTTGGGAAAAAAATAATAAATAAACATAAATAAATACACAATTAAATAAATGTAGCAAAAAAAAACAAAGAGGAAACCTTCTAGAAGTGTCTAGAAGTGCTTGACTTTAACGAACATTATGTAGCTTTGTCCAATACTAGGGGCTTGGAACCTAATATTTCACTGATTTTAAAAATTAAAAAAAAAACTCGAAAAAAAAATGTCACAGTAATAAGAAAGAGTCTCCTGAGTCTTGAGGAAGCCGTGGTACCGTAGTCAACGAGGCTACCAAAACGGAAAACGATACTAGTTGCTTATGTATACATACTAACCAATTATATCAACATAATTATCTCATAATTATCTCAGGGGTTTTTTCCAATAGCAAAAAAAATAATTGAATTACAATAGAAAGCATTTTGTTATTTTAGTTTAGCATTTTGTTAGTATTAGTTAGTATCTTTATTTGTTAGTATTTTTTGTTATTTGTTAGTATTTTTTGAGTATTTTGTTCGAATCAAAACGAGAAAAGAAAAAAGATTTTTTACCAGTTTTTTTTTGTGCTGAAGGAAACTGGCGAGATACGAAGAGGGGGGAGGGTGTAAAACAAAATGTTTCCGTGTTTCGTTTTTTTGTCGAATTTTTCCTTGTTCTTGTCTCATAGCTTTATCGTGAAATTCACTCTTGATTCTACTTTTTACATTCTTTAGAAAAATTTTTTTAGAATATATTTACTAAATATTTCACTACATCATCTATCATTAGCTTTTTCTTGTGTAATAATTTGTGATTTTCAAACATTCACGTCCAAAAATGGTTTTTGAAAAATGACAATGTGGAAATAAAGAGAAATAGCTGGAAAAAGGACTAAGATACATTAAGTTCCTTCTCCCCCCCCCCCCCCCCCCTCTTTTGTTCAAAAAAAAGTGATAAAATAGAAATTCCTATGGATTTCTACGCTTTTCTCAGTTCAGCACACTTTTTTCTCGTTCTCATCCCGTGATTTCTGTCTTTTGTCGTGTCATTCGATTCTGTCCATCCATGCGTCGAATCCATGAAACTTTTTCGCTTCGAATTTTAAATATTCTATCGTTCTATGTGGAACACGTTTCAAATTAATTTTTAGCAATTTCCGTGTCCTATTCAAAATCAATCGTATTTTTTACCGCGGAAAAATTCTCTAAACATGAAAATTGAATTTGAAAATAGGATCATGTGACAGTTGATTCCTCGTAGCCTCAAAAAATATCCATGTCTGGGTGTGAACGAAGTCGATGGTGTTAGCGCGCTGTTGGAAATTACTTCCCTACTACACCTTCGCTAATCCCAAAATATCCCCCTACACGGGGCACGGCGCTTCCTTGTTTTTATTCTCGGATTGCTAACGGATAAGCTGCCTGAGGAACAATTCCCCGTGCACGTACTGTGTTCGTCGGTACGTCGGTGATTTGGGTGGTGGGACCTGGGACCTGTGCCGCGATCCGTCAACCTGGGACTTACTTGTGCCATTCTTGTGGGTTCTTGGGGAGGGGAGGGGGAAGGGAGGGGACATTTGTGTGGAGCGTCTGGTACCATTCCTGAGAATAGTTCAGGTTGCTTGTTTGTTGTCCACGTTAAAAATTTTTGATCCAAAAAATGTAAGTATATATTATATTTATTATTTATCTCACTTATTGTTTATTTATATTTATAATTTATTTAAATATTATCCTATTGTGTTGTATTTTACATTTTTCTTGAGTGTCCTTGTGAATAATCTCCTGGTCTCATAGCTTTATTCTTTCACGTTTTTTTTAATTCATTGCAGGGTCACGTGAATAACAAAGAATTATTCCCATGGAAAAAATTAGAAGTCTTTTTTCTTTTTCGTTTTCTTTTTCTTAAAGGCATCACTCCTCGAATCTGAATCCCGTACCACCTCAGATGCGTGGGGTGATGCCTTTAACCCAGTGATGACGGCGTGGATTTTTTTTTGCGTATCGGGAACGTGCGACAACTCAAAACGGCTTTTACGAGCTACATTTCTGCTCTTTTTGAAAATAATATGCTTAAAAATGTTTGAAAATAATAGATCCAATAAGTACAAATCTTTTTTTGAGGGAAAAAGTTAGAAAATCATGAAAAGTCACTGTTGGAAAGTAGGCGCCCCTCACCTTTGACCCGCACCGTCATCTCAGGGTTAGCAATATCAACTCATGAGGTGCAGAAAACCCCAAATTGACCATCCGTATCGATTCCTCAGCAATTCCTGACTTTTCTTGATTCTTCTCCGTCAAATATCCGTATTTCGTATGAAAAAGTTCGGTTGACGTACTGTAGTTGGCATCAGTGACAGGACCAGCACATCACCTTTAATAAGCTTCAATACCCATCTAAATCATCTAACTCTTTCTGGATTATTTTCTTTTATACTTTTTCCTTCTTCTTCTCTTATATCTTTTTATTTTTATCATTGGAAAGTTCCTTCTCTTCTTATTTTTTTCGTCTTTCTTCCTTTTTTTATTACTTCCCTACCGTTTCGAACTTAAAGTTATTCTTTTAAAAAAAGTGAACTAAATGTGGAGATCATTTCTCGCAATTATTCTGAACAATGGAGAGGACTACTTTTCGCAAATTCAAGCGCTTAAACTACTTTTCATGGTGGGAATTGTAAGGATTTTTGATTTTAGAAAAATAAGAAAAATATAATAGAATTCAGTAATGTTCATAGAATAAGAAATTTTTGCAGAAATTCAGGATTTGTTTCTTTATTTTTGTGTTCCCTCTATGAAAAATTTCTTTTATAGAAAATAAAATTTCTCCGTTAGGAAATTTCGCTTATGTAGGGGTCCTTGACCTCTTCACCAGTTCAGAATCTGGAAATCATCTTCCCCCCCCCCTTCCCTTCCCTTCCCGTCCGTGAAAAAAAACGTATCTCGTCCATCCAGGATTGTTGTTGTGTTGTTGTATTTTATGTGATCACTAAGGAATAATCTTTGATTTTACGGAATAGACGGTTGTTTTCGTGTTCGGAAGGCGCGGACGAGTTGAACGCCGTCGTCCATAGCCGTCGTCGTTCTTTGATCCATGGGGTGGGGATGGCGGTCGTAGATTACTTCCTTGAATGGACGGCGGCGGCGGCCGAGGCAGCGGCATACACACAGAGACACGCCGTCGCTGCTGCCGTCAGCCGACGGCGGCGGCGACGACGACGACCGCGACGTAGTAACGTAGCGTCAAAACATTCGATGAAACACAAAGACCAGACAACAAAACTACGCGCCGTATTCGCCTGCCGTCGGCGGAAGATTGGATTCGTTCCTGAATTCGAAATGAAAAGCTTCGATGACGTCATCGCGCCGGCTGGACTCGATGAGTATTCAGTTTTCTGACCACATTCAACTAGTTTTTTCAGAGGTTTATGTGTCAATTACTCTGATAGGAGGATTTTTTCTTTTCTTTTCTCTACAGAACCCTTTCATGTTATTTTTTTATGGCATACATTTATTTTCCTGCGTTTCGTCTAAAATCTTCAGATATTGTTCTTATAACTATTATTACCACTTTTATATCCTTCCTGTGCTGCTATTTTTGAAAGTTTTCTTTTTAGAAGAACAATTTTAGTAATATTGTTATATTATTTTTAAGAAAAACCAGTCTTTTACGTATTTTTTGAATTTTTTATTCGTTCAATATTTACTTTATTTCATCATCCGGTTATTTGATTTTATTTGTTTTTTTTTCTAAACTTTATCCAGTATTAAGTGTTTATTTTAGATTTATTCCACTTAATTAATTATTACTACTTACTAATTATTATTATTATTATTAATATTATTATTATTATTACTTATTCATATTCAATTCATATAAAGGAGCCTAAGTAAAATCTAAATATTTTTTTAATTTATAAGAATCTTAAAAATTTAAAATCTAAATATTTTTTTGATTTATAATTTTCTATTTTTTTAATTTTTTTCAATTTATATATTTATTTTTTAGTTTATAATTTGTAAGTAAATCATATTTTTTTATTTGCCGTATTTATCGTCTATTTTTTTATTATTTATATTTATTATTATTTATTTCTGCATTATTTTATTTTTATTCATTTTACGTGTTTATTTTGTTGTTTTTTTTTTCAATTTTTCTTCAGCATCCATATATCACTAGTCTCTTGGCCTCGTTGTTTTATTCTTTCATGCTTTTTTTCATTTTTTTTTCTAATCATCACGGACTCACGTGATGATTTGAAAAAAAACGTATTCCTATGGGAAAAGTCAGAAGTCTTTTTTTTTCTTCACGAAGGTTCGCGGCTCGTTACATTAGCCGCCGCATACTGTACTTTGTGTTCTCTCGTGTCCTCAACAGCACTTTTTCTTCAACGAACGAACAATGAACGAATTATCCGGCGGGCGCAACTGTTTATGAGACGTTCTCTGATGTATTTTTATTTGCTTTAATTTACTTCATAAAATTAATCGTTTCTGGATCGCCTCTGCTCCAACGTGCAATGTTCTTCTTATGTATCATAATAAGTTATTACAGTACTGCCGATATTACTGTATGTCCCCAGTTTATTTCATCTACAAAACCCCTGAAAATAAGTCGAGTTTCTGAAATTTGCACTTTGAACCATCTGAAATCAACCTTCGGTCACGTAGCATCCGAACCGAGTCGCCACCATCCTAGCGAAATTCCTAGATAACCGACTCAAACTTGGATCTGAGAGATATAAGCAGGGAAATTCGGTCCCACGACGATTACTGCGTAGTGTAAATAGCGCCGGAATGTTTTTGATGGAATACACGAGAGATTTGCGAGTACAGTACATTCGCATGTGGAAATAGAGAGCGCCAATTTACTGATTATTGAGAAATGCTTTTCTGGGAAAGTTTTCGATGGCGAGTTCTTTCTGGATGACGTTCTGGACATAGCTTTGCAAATATTACGGCAAAAAAGCAAAACCGCCCATAAACCCGGCAATCAGAGGACTCGACAGCATCGTAGGGATCAGTTCACCCAACGATGCAACACTTTACGCCCAACAAAATTGACAAATTAAACCACGTGGAATTCTTTTTCCACTTTTTTTACTATTCTGTTACTATCTTATTTCTTCATCAATACCAGTGTAAAAAGTTGCTTCATTGTGCTATATCAGCATTAGTTCATTGTAGACTCTTTCAGTAAGTCAGGCCGCAGGGTGTAAATAGTTGCCTCGTCGGACGAATAGAGCCTATGGCGCTTTCAAGGCCTCTTAATTGTGCTTTCAAACGACCTCCTAAACCCTATGTACCTCTGTCGGCGAGGAAAAAACCCCGAAAATATAGTTCATGAATCCTCGTTGCCCTTAAAGTCATCAGAAAAAATTATTTGTGTGGATTTCCACGGATGAAATATCCGCTAACACCCTCAGTTCACACTTCAGTCAGAAATATACGTTAAAACAACATAAAGGGCGAGTTCTGTGCACCTTACATTATTATATGATTCACGTGAAATTCTCATGTGTACGTGTGTGTGTGTGTGTTGACGTGTTAGAGACTATCAGTACAACTCGTCCGCTTCCGCTCGAAATCCAAACTCTCGATCCTCATTTCGGGACTTCATTCCATTTCTCTTTCTTATTTCCAACCGAATTCCATTTTTTAAGACCCTTTCATCACTTTTGAGGGACTTTTGACCCATTATTTATTCCAGAATAGTGTTATTTTGTTCATTACACTGCAAAATTTTACATTTTAATTTTCAATAGGAATATAATAAAAGACAAAGAACAGTAGCTCATATGAAGAGCATCTGCGGGGCGATCTGTGATAAATAACATTTGAATCAATCGAAAACATCCCCTAAGCGACACATATGGGGTCCCATTAATAGGGACGTACCGAAAAATTCCCAAAAAAAAGCTCTTTTAAATCAGAGCTTGATTTTTAAGTGTTGAAATTAGTTCAGGCTCTTGGAATCCATGAAAGTCTCCGGAGTCCCTGTTTCAGTACGCCTCGCCGTTGAACATAAATAGTAAATATGTGTGAATAAATAAGTAAATAAGCAAACAAATAAACATTGAATCCGAAAAAATAAATAAACATTAAATATAAATATTAAATATTAAATAAACATTAAATCCGAGAAAATAATTAAGTAAATAATAAATAAATGTTTAAAGAACCAACCTGAATAAATAATTACTAAATCTAAAAAAGTAGGTCAAATAAATAAACACAAAAAATAGATAAATATATACTTAATGTCTCTGTATTTAATGTAATAATACCTATGTAAAGACAATTAAAAAGCTATTAAAATTGAAATTTGTTCAAGATTTTAATCTTTCTCATTTTCACCTTATCTTTTTCTCTTTCGTTTCTATTTTTCTATTTCATATTTATCTATTCTATTTTATATTTTTTCCATGTCTTTTTTATTCTCGAAAATTCCTGTTCCTCACTTTTTTCTCACTCATTATCGAATTTATTTGATTACTCAACGAATTTGCTTTGTTGCCGTTTAGCGCTTAACGCTAGACACCTCCATCCAACAACTCCCGCTAGACACTCGAAGTGGATTTCTTCCTGAATATGCGTTTGTGTGTGTGTGTGTTTTAAACATTTGCGGTCAGGAACAAAGCACACACACACACACACTCGCAAATATCCTCACAGAGAATCCGTCAATACGAGTTGCCGACGCCGCTGCCGTCGACGCCGCCGCCGCCGCCGCGCCGCCACACGCAGCACACAAATGTTGTAAATTTCCCGGAAAAACTCATCGCTTGCAGTAACGGCGGCAGTAAATCGTCGGGTCACGTCTCTCATTGTGTATATATGTGTATATACATATATTTCCATGCGTGTGGAGTGATATATGCATATATATATATATATATATATACGTGTGTATATCTGTGTGGTTTCCCCTTTATAACCGTAATTTCTAACATTTGGGGGTAGGAACAAAGTACACACACACACACACACACACACACACACACACACACACACACACACACACACACACACACACACACACACACACACACACACACACACACACACACACACACACACACACACACACACACACACACACACACACACACACACACACACACACACACACACACACACACACACACACACACACACACACACACACACACACACACACACACACACACACACAAAGCACATATGTATATCCCCACAGAGGATGTATGTGCACGTATATCTGTGTATACACGTGCGTATACATGTGTATATTTGTATTTGTGGCGTGATGAATGCGTGTGTATGTATGTATATCCATATATCTGTGTGTTCCCCCCCTCTATGACCGTAATTCGTGAGACTTCCTGATTATTCTCTCTGCCTATTATTTATCTAAAAATTTTGTTTCAATTCAATTTATGTTACATTACTTTTTGTTTACATTTATTTTAATCATTTTCCCCAATCGTTATGCTTGCTGTAATTTTGATAACCTTCAAAAATTTCCAACAAGGATAAATGGACAGAAAAATGTATGTTTTTTTATTTATTTATTTTTAGTAGTTTTTGATTGTTATTCAATGCTGCGGTGCGAGACGTTGTTCCTCCTTGTTTGTTCACTTGTTTACTTGTTTACTTGTTTATCTCATGTCCCGCAAGATATGACATTAAATAGAAAATGGAGAATTTATGGAATTTGGTGTTGAATGGCAGAATCCTTGCGAATTTTCTTCTTTTCGCGGATTTTTGGATCCATTGGAATTTCGAAGATCTCGTGCGTGCGCTCACAGTTCCTGATCGATTACTTCCAAAAATCCGTGAATTTACACAAAGGTGCTTATGTTTGACCGCGCGGCCCGTGCACGCGTTCGATTAGAGCACGAAAAGTGGCAATGGGTGCATGTGGAAAGCGTAAAGCGTGTTTTTAAGTTGTAGCGGTGGAGCGTTGCGGTCACACGCACAAACATAGGCGCCGGCGACTGTGAACACATTTTAAAACGCGATGTACATGTGCATGGCACCTAAAAATTGATTTTCGTGCAAAAAATGGTGTTGAGGTTTGTAATCACCCCGCATAGGGTTTTTTTTAGAATGACTTAATTCTCAACAATCAAAATAATTAGTTAATTTTTAATTATAATAGAGGTATTGTCATAATTTACAAGTTTTGCAG
Organism: Necator americanus; assembly: GCF_031761385.1. Lineage (NCBI taxonomy): Eukaryota > Metazoa > Nematoda > Chromadorea > Rhabditida > Ancylostomatidae > Necator > Necator americanus. Next base: position 34,979,518 of record NC_087373.1, on the reverse strand, counting down.
GAAATTTGCTAATGTTTTACGAAACAGAATCACTTCAAAGAAAAATCTTCCCACCTTTCAATTGCATTCAGGAACAACAACCACAGAAATAATTCTTCCACTGAGATTCTCAGTAATTTTTTTTTCGCAGTTAGAGTCGAGCTCGAGCAAATTTGAATCGTAAATCTCTTTTCAAGAAGAAAAACAGTCACAATTGGATGGCGTGACTATTTAAATGGGGGTAAATCCATGAATTTGCAGCGATCTGAGCAACTTTTCAGCAACTAACAAAATTCTAAGCGAATTTTGAAGGTAGAGGAATTTTTTTCCTGTAATTTTTTTTTCAATGGAACGGGAATCTTCTCCTATTTATTTATTTTTATTTCTAAAAAGTAACGAAAGTATTATGATGCTACTATTGGTGTAAGTAGTAATTTATTTGCCAATTAGAAAATAAATAAATAATGTCTTGTCTGGATTCTTGTACAGATCAGGATCAGAGTACGTATTTATTTACACGTGCAGCTATCACATGACCATATATATTCGAACGCGATTCGAATGCACTGAACTCGTCCTTTATGTCCGTTTGTCGCTGAGGTTTGTGTGTACTTTCGAACGATTTTTATAACAACGTTACGGTACGTATTATATGATCAGCCCATAGATATCCATATAAATAATCCAGCAAGTCGCCCACATTTTATGATTTTTCCCCATATTTTTATGATTTTTCCCCATATTCTATGATTTTTCCCACGGATTACTCCATACTTATTTATTTTTTAAAATTACATTTGTGTTTATTTTTATCTTAACCACTTTCTATTTTTTTTTCTGGAAACGATTAAACAAACGATTATAACGATTTTTTGTCAAGGATTCCTCCATACTTTGCAAATCTCTGAATGCATCCCTAATTTCTTCATTTTTTCCCATGAGGTCCAGTTCTATGTCCCGTCCGGAAATCTTCGACCTCGTCTCCAACCTCATTGTTTTTGTTTATACTATATTCGTTGTCTCACGCACGTGATGATGTCAACACGTTCTCGTCGCGTCGCATTCGTGCCGTCGCCGCCACCGCCGTTCACGGTGGCACCATGATTACCTCCGTATGGTGTGGTGGTGACGGTGGCGGCGGCGGTGCCGTCACGTCACGTCACGTGTACGTGTACGCTCGCTCGCACGCGTACTAGCGCGAACGTTTTCGTGCTAGTATGTGTCAGTAGCGCCCCGAGCAGCCGAGTCTCTCGTGGATGTTGCGGGGTTGTCTCGAACTGAACTGCATCGTTGTTTACTGCGTTGTTTACTCAACGGCGGCGGCTCGGCAGCGACGGCATCGCCACCGTCACTAGGAGGAGGCGGCGGCGACTAGACGTGCCGAGTTTCGTGCTGGCGCACCGAAATAACTGCCGCGATAGCGCTTATCGTCGGAAATTCGTGGCGATCCAACTGCAAATAAAACCCGAGCAGAGTCCGCGTGTCTCTTTCTGGAGCGTCTCCTGGCGCGATCCGTGAATAAAAGTGTCGTATCACATCACATCCTAATCATTATGCTATGTGTTTATACTCGATTGTTGCCGAATCTTACATAATCGATTCATTGATTTTTTGATAAGCTATACACATAGCATTTAGAGACGTACCTAGCATTATCGATTTTTTTCAGAACATTTTACTGAATTATTTTACTCGATCGATAAACTAGTTTCAGCAGCACCAATTCATTGATACTTTTGGGTTTCCTAAAGGTTTTTTTACTTCACATCCTTGCTTACAATCTATTAAAAAATCGATATTGTTTTTTTTTTATTTTTTGCTGATTTTTTGCAGATTTTTGAAGTTTTTTTATGATGCAACCATTTTTAGAATTTTTAAATTTTTGAAAAAAATTTAATCAATTACATTCATTTTTTATGAGATGAATCGATATATTTTCCAATTTACTACAGCCGTGCATAATTCCATCTCTGAGGTTTTGGGCGGACTGAGGAACTCGGTTGAACTCAACTGAACTCCTTAGTCAATTAAGCGGTTAAGGTAACCGTGATAGATGACTTTGTGGGACCTGGTCCCACTTGTTCTTGAATAGTCGACATTTCGCAGAATATCCCGATTAGAAATCAAATGCCTCAAATTCGTACAATATCTTTTCCCACGGTCCAGTTCAATTTTGTAACACATCTCGAACAATCGATATATCCTGCCAAATCTCGATTTCCTTTTTTTCGAATATTCGAATAGTTTCAAATAATTCGAAACTCTACCACCACAGATTTCTGAGCAAATCGAATCCAACCAGTGAACGAAGGGTCTACGGGAGGTCAACGGTGGTGCGCATCTTCCTCCCGTGGACCTCGGTGCCACAATTTTTCCCTCCTCACCCACATTCGTGGTCACCGGTAGAAATTCACGTTCTCGTCGATGTAGCTGTTACGATGGCGCTGTTACGATGGTATCCGTCCGTTCGTCCGTCGGTCGGTCGTGGTCGTGGTTTTTTCCCCCATGCCTCCCTGGTAAGAACATGATGTCCACCAGGCGCCTACTGGTAGGAAGGTCGTCTCAGCCGGTACCACCACGCGCTGATATACCGTCCGTCACCATCGCTGCGCGCTCGCAGCTGCTGCGATCGGCGGAGGAGGGTGCGCGGCGACGTCTCATCCGTCCGTCGTCAACTCGCTCTCACGTAGGATTCAACCATCCCATTCAGTCTCCTGGATCTCCTTTTTATGTGATTCTGTTTCATGCCGGGAATACGCATCCAACCACCATCAAATCGTGCATAATTGAATGGAAATATGCCCGAAAACGTGAACTCTACGATGATTTTTGAAACATTTCCTAATTTTACGTATAATCTTTCGTTTCCAATCTCATCAATCAATCGATCCAATCGATCAATTTCGTTTCCGTTTCGGTTATTGAAATGAAAATTAATCTCCTCAGAATGAGGCATCTTTCAAAAAACTCCAGTAAAATTCCAGAAAACCTCCGGATCACTTCGATCTTGCCTTCTTTTCCCACTTTAGTTCTTTGTCGGATTTTGCACATTATTTTATTTCCCTGGCGACACTTCGTTCATTAAATCCACCTCTGACTTCTTTGGGGAACAAAATGTATTCGGGGAATTTTTCAAGATTAAGGAAATAGTACAGAAATTGTCGGATTATTCCACTGTGTACCTCCCGGGACAAAGTTGAAAATTGATTCTTTCGGAAAACTTCGTCGAGAAAAAGAAATTCTCCTATGAACAAAAGAGGAGGAAAGATTTGTGGTCGAACTTTCTTCTCAAGGGATCACCGGGATTACATCCTTCGGTTTCGGGGGGAAGTTCCTCGAAATATTTTTTAATCGACAACTTAATTTAGAATTTTTGATGAAATTTTCTGTTACTTATTAATAATATCTTTATTTATTATTTATCTTTATTTATTTCTAAATTAGAAGCCGCTCTGTGTGGAAGCTATGATCCAGACATTCTTCGTGTGTTTTTCTTTGTACTGATTTTTGTCTGCAATTGGTGTAATGATTTCATTCATTCATTCATTCATTCATTCATTCATTCATTCATTCATTCATTCACTCATTCATTCATTCACCTGTTCATTCACTCATTTGCTCACTCATTCATCCGTTTATCGGTTTACTCATCCGTCCATTCATCCATCCATCCATTCGTTCACTCATTCATCCATTTAATCACCTAGTCATTCACTCATTCATTCATTCTCCCATACTCATCTACTCATCCACTACTCATCCATCCTTTCTTTCATTCATTCACTTCTCCACCTATTCATTCATTCACTCATTCATTCACCCATTCATTCGTTCATCCCTTTCATTTTTCTCTCTCAACTCCAAGAGACCTTAAAAATCCACTCTATGGTCTCGTGTTGACCGTAAACACGCTTCCACAGGCAGACACTCAACAATCGTTTCTAAATCGGGCATGTCTCGGCGGCTGTGCGCTGGCGGTGACCTTTAGCCGTCCGTCCATGGCACTTGTTTACATATTTATTTGTTTATTCGCTGTGATTGTCGGCATGGGGAGCGCGGCTGACGAGGTGCAAATGAGGTAATAACAATCGGCGGGCGGGCTGCTGAGGAGCTCCTGTTCACGGGAGGATCTGGCTGGTCGGTCACGGTCGGTGGCGACGAAATGAAGACGAACACAGGTCGTATGGTGGTGGTGGTGGATGGATGTATGTACGAGTATGTATGTATGTGTGTATGTATGTATGTATGGTGTCTCCACATTGACCCATTCTCATTCGTTCCGGAATCCACCGCCGCCACTGCCGCCGCTGCTGCACGCCGAAATGTGTGTGTGTGTGTGGCAGAGACGCAGAGGCAGAACACTCACTGACAACGGGTGCTCGGTGAACTGAGGACATCGGTGTCGACGGTTGGCTTAGCGCCTAGCCTGTTGCTGTGTATGTATGTATGTATGTGTGTATGTATGTATATATATGTATGTACGTGTGCGGCTCGTCGCCAGGACACATCCACGGTCGTCCTTGACGTCGCCGCTGCTGCACTTCGAGGACATTTCTACTCTCCGATTCGGCTTAGACGTATGCCCTTACGTACATATTTCTTTCCTCGTCGAATCGTCGAGAACTTACCCTGTCACTCCCGATGCTGCTAAACTACCGCTTTTAAGGATAATTCTCTCACATGGCTCGTGACAACCAATTTCTCTCGATTCCTTTAGTTTTCTTTAATCCTTCATCCTACCGTACCCGCCTACCGTACTACTCGATAATTACTCTGATCGTGATTTCTTTGTTCCTTGTATGGTAGGGATATATGAACGTTGAGTTCGAGCGCGGTTCAAGCGCACTTCGGGGATCAGCCGAACTGCCGCCAACCAACGACGAAATGTGACCGCTGCACTACACACGCACACACAGACACAGTTGTCCTTCCTCATTGCCTACGTCTCCCCTCCTCCTCCTCTTCTTCTTCTCCTCCTCTTCTCCAGCTCTTGAAATAACTTTCCGAGAAAAAAAAACGTTCATAGCTTTTGCAAAATGTTCGGCACTCGATTACACTTTTGCCATTTGCCGTCCACGAAATTTCTAACAACTGTTCAGACCACAATATGCTTTTTTCCCGTTCCTATTTCTTATTCTTTTTTCTTATCATTAACTTTTTTTCCTATTTTGTCAAAAGTGCTGCATCGTGGCTAAAAATCTATTGATCTTCAAAAAAAAATACCTTAAGATTTTAGGAATTTTCAAGATCAGGAGTAAAAAGGATTTAATCCGTTTCTCTAATTTCTTGAAGTTTCTTTTCTTCAAATTTCTGCGTTAAAGATCCTTAAAAAGTCTTTTAATAATATTTCCTTTTCCGTTTCTTTTCTCCAGCCATCGAACTTTTTTCTGGATATTTTTCTATTCTCTGAAATTTTCCAAACTATCAATAACGTTGGAAGCTCTTGCATTTCAACGAATTTCTTTCATTTCTCAGATACCCGGTGGAATATTTTTTTATGCTACCCACGATTTTGTAACTGTTCCTCCGTCTGGATGGTCATTCCATAATCAATCCTTTAATTAGATTCTCCTATAAATTCTTTTCTATTGTTTGGCTGAGGTTTTTTTTTCTTAAAATTTCTATTTTCTACCCAACAATGGGGACATTTCAATCAGCAATGGCTGCCAAAATCGTCAGTGATCTTCATCGGTCGATCGGGTAGATCCGCGATCTCTTTTATCTGAGGCCTGGACGTGAAAACTTTGTCCGTGAAAAAAAAAACTTATAGGATCATACAAGAACAGTTTATTTCCATTCATATTTGATGATGATGATGATGGTCCTGAAACATATCTACAAGGTTTGTTGAAATAAAAAGGGAGGGGCGCGTAGGGCGGAATATTTAAGCGATTCGAAAAATCCGAGAGTGCCAAGACGTGACCGATTCGACACTTCTGCACGTCATCTGGAGCAGATGGAGCGTTCGTGCGTGTGTGTTCGTCGTCGTTCCCCCCCCCCCCGGTCGCCTCGTGAACATCTGTTCCATCTGTGTGGTGTGTGTGCGTGGTGTGATGATCATGAGCCTCATTCACCCATGACCGACCCATGATGAGCGGCGGAAGCATGAGGTCGAATCCGAAAGCAAAGGATGAGGTTTCGTGGATTATTCCGTCTTCTCCTGGTTTTTTTGAGTTTCAAGCACAGTTTTCCCCATATTTTCCATGTTTTCCCCATCCATCGACTGCATGGATCTGATTCCCTTGGGGAATTCCTGCTTTTTCATTCGATTTACCGTAATGATACGTAATGATGGCCGCATGCATCGTAGCGGCCAACAATCGTCTCCTTACGTTCTCATTCTGCACAAGAAATCGATTCAAACGCCTCCTCACCAAAGTGGGTTGGGTCGCCGCTCAGGAAAACGTTGTACTCCGAATTTCTGGGATTTTCCCAATTTTTTCCCTCCAGAGTGAGAACATTGTCATTCTATCTCAATATGCGGTCGAATGCCTTCTTGCTTAGTTTGTACTTTTACTCAGGAAAAATCTGAAGAATACGAAGCTTTTTTTTTGTTGTCTATTTATTTCTTGTCTATTTTTCTTTTTTCTATTTTTTTATTCATTTATTCTGATTAACACAATTCGATTCAATTCAGTGTTCATTCTTTATACTTTATTGTTTATTTTATTTTTACTTTTATTTAATTAATTTAATTTTGATATTTTGATATTTGATATATTTTTTTTTGATATTTGATATATTTTTGATTTAATTTAATTCAATTCAATTCAATGTTTATTCTTTATATTTTGTTATTATTTATAAGAAATTCGTATCGCTTCGAAATTTTACGACCTCTCGTCGCGTCGTAATCCAACGTGCCTCTTATCAGCGCCCTATAAACACGACTGATGTTATTATCATTATTATTTCGCTGTTGTTTGTTTACTTTCTTTTATTTACCTCTTTTTTTTCCTTACGTCAGAGGTCCACGTGAGAAAATGGAGAGTGTTCTTTTTCTCTGTTTTCCTTTTTTGATCTGATAAGGCTATGGCAAGTTTTTAAGATGAATAAAATAAATATTTTTAGAATAGTTGGAAATTTATTTCTTGATTGTACACGGGAAAAATGGAAAAATATACCGTATCCTAATCCGAGTAAGAGCTATTGAGTTCAATTTCGATAGCGTTGGGAGTATGTAGTGGTCTGGATCCCCCGAAAGTTCGTTTTTTTTGGAGGAAGTAAATTTTAAGAAAAAAGAAGGAAACAAAAAAAAGAAGAAAAAGAAGGTAAGAAAAGAAAAAATAATTTTTATTCTAACTTATAAAAATGTAAAATAATAGGGATGGAATAATGGAAACAATTTTTGAAAATGTAAAAATATCGCAACATCTTGATCTTATCTTTCGATTGATTGATCTTCATCTCAACAAATTAACATATTATTTGTATATATAAGCAAATTTTATTTGTATTTATTTGTTATATTATTGTCGTATTATTTGTTGTATTTATTTCTGTATTTACATATTTTTTTTGGTATTTTTGTCACATAGCCATTCTTGGTGACTTGGATCATTAAATAAATTATTATTATTGTTACTATTATATTATTATTGTTATTTTTACTGTTGTTGTTAATAGTAATAATATACTAATTATTAATAGTAGTAAGAATAATAATAGTAAATGTATTACGATTATTAGAGAATTTATTGTTATATAAATAAATAAATATCCCGAATATTAAATATTAAATAAATAATTAATTAATAAATATCCTGAAGAATTTTGACAGCTTACCAAAATATAATTATCACCGAGAGGAATATTCTGGAATTTTCGGACATGTTCACTACTCGCCAATTTCTTTTCCCCAACGTTCACCGCATTCGAATAATTCGCCTCACATCCTGAAACCTCCTATCCACCACATCTCTTAGTACGTTTCCATTAAACTGCGTCGATGGACGCGAAATGCTCCCGGAAGCGCCACCAAATTTTTACCACTTTTATGAATTTCGAGGACATTTCGAGTGTGTTCAACTTAAAAAGCTCCAAATTTCATTTTTTTTCTCTTATTATCCATCTTTTTATTTTTTTCCCACTTTTCGCCCTAATTTTCTGTCAAATCTTTTATTTCAATGAAATAAAAATAATAAAGAATAAAATCCTCTTAGTTGAATGAAACGGAACGGAATTCCTACTAGAGTAGCTGAGGCGAATGAATGGTTCGAATATTCGACGTGGCGAATATTCGATGTGGCGAATACGTGAATGAATGTCGATGGTATTCGAATGGTATTGACCGCATATAGTCCTCATTCATTCTCATTTGTTTTGATGCTTTCGACCGTTCGCTTGCACTCGACCACTATTGATCGATTCATTCTCGATTATATTTATTTGTTTGTTTATTCATTTCTCTGTTTATTCGAGAACTGATTCTTTAGACTTTTCTGTAATGTCGAATTCGAATACTCGAACGTATTCAGATATTTTCACCTGTTGAATGTTCGAATGGGTCCCGTCCCTTTCAATAATATCTAAAAAAAATTCAGTTCTATTGTTCTATTCTAATCACACTTTAATACCCGTGCTTATATTTGTTTGAATTTTATTTTTATTTCATTTATTTCATTATTATTTTTGTTTTCAACTTTTTTCCCTCGAATACTCATTCGAATACGGCTGGCATTCGGTCCCGGGCACGGGTACTTCGAGGTCATGTCGGGGTTTTTTTTTGAAGGCGCTTCTCCTCAGATGCCCTCTCTCTTTCTTCCTACCTCTCCCTTTTTCTTTCTTTTTTTTTCTTTCTTCCTGTCACATAATATTCCCGGCAAATAACGTTGATAGGGTACGGTATAATCACTGGTTATTTCTCCGAAGAAACAGACCGATTGCGACGATTAACGAAACCCGATAATGCCGGCTAATCACTACATCGATCGCTCGTATCGATAAATGTGGCGACGATGCGTGCGACGACGACGATGACGTCGCAGGCCAGCGCAAGTTCACCGCAACACGATGTGATATCACCGTGCCGGGGCGATTCTGCTGTTACATGGTTTGATCTGTGCTAATCGCGCTTCTGCTGTAGCGAGGAGGTGCAAAAAAGCAAGAAGCGATATCGAGCGACAAAGTATAAACGCACCAATATGACGCGCTGGAGCACGTAAAGTCGTCCGTTCCTCTTGGGATAAATTCCAGCTGATCTTGACGCTTTGCTGTTTATTTATTCGACGTGGTCCCCCCGGGTCCCATTCGGGTATTCATCCGCGCCCGGTCTGAACACCCCGCTCCCACCGATCATTAACACCATTCATTAACACATCCTGCTCAGCTAGTATAAATAGTCCAAAATTTCAAGGAAATATCGAAATTACGAAAAATTTATCACGATAAAAACGTGTGCGATTACCTTGTCTTCAGTCAGAAATTTCCCCAGAAATTTTACGAAACATTTATTACGAAAAAAAAAATGTTTGTGATTATTTTGTCCAGAGTCAGAAAGTTTCTCCAGAAATTCCAAGCCCCTCCTTTTCCTGATTTCCGATCGCCTGACCTTATTCCTTGCTCATTTCTTTTAAGCTAATAAGAAACGACTAGGAAAAAAAGGTGATTAAATGAATTTACCAGAAGTTCAGATGTCCTTTCAAATCCGTTTAACATCCGGCTTATCAAGGATTTATTAGTGAAGTGCATTCCTCCTGAGAGTGAAATTCTTTTTTTTTTTGCACTTCCAGCTAACTTCGTTAGCTGATCGTCTCGTAGTGTCCGGCGCACCACTGCTGTCTGTGCGTGCAAAAAGAAAAAAAATCTCTTAAATTCTCCACAAAATCCTTAGAATTGTTGAAAAGTTTTGAAAAAAGCGAAACGAAACGATTTTTATACTTAAACTTTTATACTTACTCTCTACGCGGACCATATTTGCTGCAACAACAAAATTTATTCCATTTGTTCCATTTTTAATTTATTTTTAATTAATTTATTCTTAAGAGTGACAGTCTCGGTTCCAAACAACGTTGTGCGTGCGATCTTCGCCTGATATCAGAAATTTCCAGAAAATTCCCCATAAATATCTTTTCCCCAACCCCCCTTTCGCCCAGGATTAGAGCCATAAAGAACGCAAAAAATAAGACAGTCATGAAAATTTATTCTAGGGAAAAATATTCCTGATTTTCTTTCCTCCTTTCCTGAAGAATAAAATCAGAAGAGGAGCAGAAAAGTTTCACAAAAACGAGACTAAAAGCGAGCTGATCTTTATTTTGGCCACAATGACCTGGCGAAGTTCCTGATTTCTGACCGCTTCTGTTTCGATCATTTTTGATGTAAAACATTTTTAAAAAATGGAATTAAAATAAAATAATAATATTAGTGATAAAATAAAATAAACTAAAATGACCTAAAGATAACTAAGTGAAAATAAAATAATAATAATGATATTAATGAAATATATAAAATATCCGGTGGTTGAAGTTACCCCCGTCTATGCCTATAAAAATAAATGAAAATTAAATGAAAATAAATGCTAAAAATATAATTAATAATTATTATAAATCACACCATAATTATTTAGTAATCATTTAATAAATAATAATCATAATTCATATCATAATCATCCATTTATAAACGTAGTTTGACCATGGATGCTTATCTCACGACACCCATCATCTGCCAGAAACCTCCGTAGATCCATTACTGATCTCTCAGCTCAGCGAGGATCACGTTGATTTCGAATTTGTCGCGCGCTGAAGAGCGGCGGCGACGGCGGTGACGTCATCGCGACGGCGTTCCAGATTTTGATAGTACGGGATGAGTGCGAGAAGTCGCTGCTGCTAACCGGATGACACAGGTTCGTGCCGGGGTGTCGGTCGGCGGCGGTGGCGGCTGCGGTGGTGGCCGCGCGGCCAACCAGTTGACCTTAGATGTCCGGCAGAAAGAGTGCGTGCGTGCGGTGATGGTGGTGGTGGTGGTGACCTCACATCTGCTCCGGCTGCTGCTGCTGCTGCTGCTGTTCGTGTAAGGTGAGCGTGCCACTGCGCGATCGGGAACGCAGCAACGAACGCAGCGCAACCGAACGCATCCGAGCCCCGTTCGCACTCGGATCGTCTCTCACACGTACACTTTTGTGCTTTTTCCCCTCTGCAAGAACTGTGAGATGAGCCCGAGAATCAGCTGTTCGAGCCAGGAAGCGATGACTCATCCATGCATGACGATCTCACCTCAGCTGAACGGCAACTGTTGATTCACTCATGCGATCACCTTATGATTCGATGTCTTGGTATAAATAATGGAAATTTCATCATAATTCTTCCGGAATCCTACGCTCCCAATTCCTTTCCTATAAATATTGACTGTCGATGGTGTGTTGGACGCGTTTGCACATCGTACACCTACTTACGTAATTCATCTCCATCTTACGTTACGATATGGGGTGTTTATTGCCCAAAGTGTTGTTGGGGGGCTGAGGAGGTGATTACGGTTGTGGTGGTGGTGGTGGTGGTGGTGGTGGAGGTACGTAAAGAGGTGAGAGGGGGGAGCGCCCCGTCCGTTCGTCCGAGCGACCGACCGACCGACCGGTGGTGGTTGCAAGGGCGTACCACTCGGTGCGGCCAGAGGTCAGCGCCACCCGGGCCGCGTGACCGCCCGTAACCATTGTCACCATCACCTCAGAGTGGCCGGATCGAGACCGTATTATCCAATGTCTCCAAGATATCCTACTAATATTTTACTCACTCAAAATTTAGTGTGGACGAGTTTTCCGCATCCTCACATATGTCTGCAGCTATTTGTGCACGTCTATTTACGGTGATTCCAAGAATTTCCCCCGCAAAACCATAAGTTATCCAATCTCTCTAAGATGTTCTTCTGATCTTTTGCTTTGCTACTGTTGAGCTTGGACGAGTTTTCCGAATTCTTTAGATCTCGCCTAAGGATATTTCTGCTGATTCCTCACGGGATTTTCTTGAATTTTTCGAGAAAACCATTTTTTTTTTGTGGTCGGAACTGCTCTCGACCTGTTAAAAACGATTATTTACGTATTTATTCACTATCATTATTATTTACGATTGTTTATTTATGTATTTTTGGCATCACCATAATCGCCTACCGTAATCTCTGCATTCGTTTCTGATTTTCTCGTTGAAATACACAGCTTTGAATCGATTTTCAATTATATTTTAATATTGTTACAATTATAAAACCGGTTCAAACGTTTACCTTTTGAGAACTTCACTTCAACCTATTTGAAGTTATTCCTAAAATTTTATGGTTAAAATCAATCGATATTATGTTGTATTATAACTTGTTGCTTATTGGTTAATTTTTCCGTCGACCAATAGGACACGTCCAGAGAGATTTCGCTATGTTTTCCTACGATTTCAGCTTATTCTTGTTTTTTTTTAATTTTTATCCCCTTATAAAAGAAATCATTTTAAGTTTTTCACGTTTTTTTTTCAGGCAATCTTTTTGTCCTATGACTCATATTTCATCCGATTTAATAGAAATTATGGAGAATATTTGGTGTTTCTTTTTATTTCTATATTTTTATTTCTATTTTCATGTTTAGTATGGAATATTTCAATAATGAGAATGAGCAATAAATTTTCATGAGTCAGAAAAAGTCATATTTTCCGCTGGAGTACCCTCTTATCGATTTGATCCGCTTTAACAGTCACTTCCTCTCCCCTCTCTACTATTTTTTCCCATTTTTTTCCGGAGTTTCGTTCTAAAATTTCACTTATTTAACCCGAATTTGAAACCATCTACGCTTTCGAACATCCGGTAATTTACCTCCTCCTCCTCCTCCTCCTCCACCTCCTCCTCCTCCCCATCTTCCTCCGCCCACCTGCTGCACACGTTGTCATCGATGGCGGTGGTCGTCGGCCGCTGACACAACATCCCCCGAATCTCGTTTGCATCACAAAACCACTTGTCGTCGAGATGTTCGCTCGTTCCATTTTCGATACGTGTCGATACGAGGTGATTGCGACGACGACGACGATGACGGAGCGGTAACGGACGGACGGTACGCAGCGGTCGTAACTGGTTTCCAGCGCCATCAGAGCCCCTCTCGCTGCTCCTCACCGCCTGCGGAACGCGACGACGGCGGCGGCAGCTAGCTTATTCGTCACTTAACGCGATCACGCCCGCATCGCAGCGATGGTGTCGCAGCGCGACGCGACAACGGCTGCGAAGTCACCGTCGTCTCCGCCGTATAACTGGTTTCGTCGCCGTTGAGTTTTCGTTTTCATCCCGTCCGCTCCACGAAGGGTGGGAGCGGCCGCAACGACGACCGGCTCTTACGTAAGACTTATTCGTTGTTGTGTTTTTCATCGTACCATTTATTTGTTTGTTTATTTATTTATCCTATAAGCCCATGGGTGCGCAATTAATCTCTATATCAAACTAAAGTGGTTCGAACATAGAGATTTTAGTGATAATGATTCTTTTAGTGATTTTTTAGATGATTTTTTTTAAATGTTAGGCCATAAATTACTACCTTAACCTGAAAAACCTCGCCTCTCTAAAACCAATTTTTTTGTGGAAAATGTTTTTCCTACTAATTTTTCCATCTAATTCCACATTTCCAGCAGTAATTCCTTCGAAAGTAGCAAATATTTCAGAAGTACGTCAAATATTTTTTCAATGAAGGAATTGTTTGTTTTTTTTTTGAATTTTTAAACAATTTTCTCTTAGCACTCATGGCGTTGTTAAAATTTCTAAGTGATTTTTCGGAAAATAAAATTTTATTTTTCTCTAACTTCTTCTTACTTACTGGATGTATCTTTTCGATGGATCCCCCATTTTCCTCCTTTCTTTCATTTTCACCGTCGTTTTCCAGTTTTTTTTTTTCATTAGAATACCTAAAATTGTCGTCTGTTCACTCCCTTTGGACGGTTTTTTTTCGGAGAGTTTCGAGTTTTTTTCTATTTTAACTAATTTTTAATCCAATTTTAGTCCCTAACAGTTTGCGTAGAGTAGAGTATAAATTACTGTAAATGTTAATAAATTTCTTGATCGTAAAATTTTCTAAAATTCTATTTCTCTAAAATTGTAAAATTCTAAAAAAAAATTAGAATTTCTACGAATATTCTCTTCTTTTCACAAATATCTACAGGGATTTGGGCGATTAAGGGACTTTGAGGGCCAGTGGGGTGGAATGTTTGATCTATTAGAGCGGAAAAAAACTGGGTGAATTTTCAAAATTCACCGGGATTTTCCCCGGAAAATCGGTCTGAATTCTCCAAATTCACCACCACTTTTTTTGGAAAATCCCTTCGTTATTCGTATGATTTGATCGTTCGTATGATTTTATTCCAGGTTTTCTTTACTTTATGTTTTCGTACAAATGAGGGCAGGAGGATGGTAGGAGCTAGGCTAATAAAAAGGACGAGGTGGTGCACTTTTTGAATTCCTATGGTTTCCAGCCGCAGCAACACCAGCAGCACATCCTTGATTCTTTTACGATCCTTCACATCCTCCACAAAGACAGAGACTAAATACTTAATTAGTGATCTTCTTTTAGAAGCTGAACGTAAAGTGCATTTTTTTTTCTTCATCGAAAGCGAGAGAGAGGGAGAACGAGCGAAAAAATTCTTTTAATTTTTGTACTTTTCCAAAAACGTCGAAAACATCAGTTCATCCATATTTCATTCCTCTCTTCGGTTCCGGGGTTCCGGGGTCGCAGTCTCTCTATATAAAAACGTACGTGTACCTAAATATTTGCGTATGTATGCCTGCTCTTCTGGTTATGTAACGATGTGATGTACGTACGTACATACTTGCGTATGGTTACGTTTACGGTTACGGTCATTGTCATCGATGATTGAATTTTTGTTTGTCGAAGCTTTTCACGATTTTTTCCTTTGCATCGTCGTCGTCGGCAGCGGCGGTGGCGGCGCCGGCATCGGCGAACGGTGCCTCAATAGAGAAGGAGGCTATTTCGTCTACGTCTCCTCGTCCGCTCCTCGTCCTTCTTCTTTACATATCGGGTTCTGAAACCACCGTATACATACACACATACACGCTATCCACACACACACAAAAATACGTTGTCGTAACGTAAAAAGAAACAAGCTTGCTGCCGCCATCGCTGCCGCCGCCGTTAGCTTTCCTTGTCCTTCGTCGCTATCATTCATTCCTCGATCCCACCCTCACATTCCCCTCATGTTCCCCTTCGCCGCCTCCCCCTCTCCCACCCTCATTTCTCCATTTCACGTTTTTCGCACAAATGTGTAAGAATTCGTCGTCGTCGTCGTCCTCTCAGCCGCGCCACTACGAGACCCGACACGATCGTGTGATTCGTATGATACGACGTTATTGCGTTTAGCAGCAGCAGCAGCGGCAGCAGCAGCTGAAGCTCGTTCTCACTCACTCACTCGGCCTTCTCTCACTTCCTCTCAGTTGTATAACCCTATTGATCGGTTGTTCGAATATCGAATATTCGAAATTCCTCACAATAAACCTTATTAATAACACTTATAATTTAATTGTTATTAGTGTTTATTATTTATATTTTACGTTTTGCAGCTAAAGCTGAAGCTCGTTCTCACTCACTCGTCCTCTCTCACTTCCTCTCAGTTGTACAGACACACCTGTTAATATCCCGGTTAGTTGAGGCGTTCGAATATCGAATATTCGAAATTACCAGCAATAAACCTTATTAATAATGTTTATAATTTAGTTATTATTAGCACTTATTATTTTAATCTATTCTTATTACTTTATTTCTATCCTTTTTTCTACTTATATTTACTGTTTTTATTTATTCTTCATGTTAATTGTTTATATTTTGTTTATAAATTTAAATACATATGGATTTATATTTTGTTTCTACTCTGTTTGTGTTTTGTTTATATTTATTATTTGTACTAATTAACGTGCAAGCTCATGTAAATATCCACTCTTAAGAATGAACAATATTCACTTCAAATATATTCGTTTGTTTTGGTAACGTTCGAACTCGAATACCTGCTCGTTTAACGCTTCGAATATTCGACTATTCGAATATGAATCTCACCACGAATGGTTCATTTCGTTTTCGATTTTTTCGTTCCATTTTTTGAAACCTCATCTATTCCTTCGTATTCGTGAAGGGAATGGACTGAATGATTCCGGATGCATTCTTTTGTGAATTCCCTTATTTTTATCGCTATTCGTTCGGCATCCTTCTTGATCCTGAGGACGGGGCGGAGCTTAGTGTTTACGCCGCTTCGAGGGCGGGGCGAATTGTTTAGGCGCCGGTGCGATCCGGTTTTATTCGATAGTGTCTTGGCTAATGGGAGTCGGATGCTTCCTGGGCACGCCGCCCCGTTCACCTTCATTCCCCCTCGTACGGGCACGTATCCTCGAACGGGTTTCTGTTTTATAATTGTATTAGTAGTATCGAATCGAGCGGTGATGAATGAATGAATGAATGAATGAGTGGATGGGTGAATGAATGAATGGATCGGTGAATGAATGAATGAATGAGTAGTTGAATGGACGAGGAAATGAATCAAATCAATCAAATCCAATTTTCATAGCAAACCTAGCAAAATAATAATTTGATAAAAAAGTAATAATTTTAACTGCGAATTTTAATGAATTTCCAATTAAAAAATAGATAAAAAATAAATCCAAATAAAACAAATAAACAAATGCTGCAATTTTTCACGGTGATCACAAGCACGGATCCATCGAGAATTTTCTTTAAAAAAAATCATCCAGTTTCACTTCTCTTCCTCCTGCTCCAACTTCGCCTCCTCCTTCCTACGTCCCGGTTTTATTTCGATTTTTCGTCTGGCGTCTCGTCAAGTTTTACTCTCTCTCTCTGCCTCTGTCCGTGTCTTGGAACGCTTGGGAAACCGCTTTTTATCATCACGCTTGCTTTACTGAATTGAGAGTGTGTGTGTGTGTGTATGTGTGTGTGTGTGTGTGTGTACGTGAGCACTAGTAAACAATTTTCCCACTTGACGCTATCCGCCGAAGTTTTTACCGCGTACGCTTCGCGTCGCGCGATCCTACTTTCACTTTCCACATGCCCACCTCTTCCATCAAGCCGCTCGCTCGTACGGTCGACGTAACGTGAATCGTCGTCCAGAACCAGCTACGATCGAATCGAATTCTTCCTCTGAGTGTACGTGTGCGTGTGTGGGCGTTTTTTTCCGCTTGTACTTCCTATTATATCCGCGGCGGACACGGGGATCCTTGAAATCAGATCAATCAGATGCATTCAAGGTGCGATGTGTGGATGACGAGATTCCAGGAGTCTCCCAGGAGAAGTTCCCGGGATTTTTTTTTATCCGGAATGATTCACAAACTTGGTTGTTTACATATGTCCCGAATGCGGATTTCCGCTCTTCAACTGCCCAAGGCCCATGTGACCGTAACTTCTTCGTCTGAGCACCTGATTTCTTTTTCCATTTCCAACCCCATAGTTTTCCATACCATAGTTTCCAAGTCATCCAAGCATTCCGTCGTTGCCGCAGCACGTCCCCGTCCCGTTTACGTCGCTGACGAAGAAGAAAAAGAAAAAACCAGAACGATACGCGATGTGTTCAATCAACGAATGGCGAGCGCACGCACGATCCCTCCGGACTTTTCTCCTATCGCCTCATCGTCGTCACCTCATCGTCGAAGAACTCCTACTTCTGCTCCTAACTCTGCTTCCTTGATAAAACGTAAATTTTATGATTAAATTTTATTTTTATTTTATTACTATTTTTTTATTAAATTTTATGGAAATTTTCCTTGGAGAATATTTTCTATATTCAATCTATTTTTTGCATATATTTGCATTTCATTTCATTTATTTTATTTTATTTTCACATCTGTATTTTTTTACTGTTTCCTAATTCGCATATTTTGATAAAGTAGCAAAATAAGTCCTGGAAAAAATAAACAATAAATAAGTAAACATAAAATAAACATATCAGGTTGATAAATAATAAAATAAATAGGTGTTTTTTTTTTCTGGAGAACATTTCGTGTAATATATTTTTACATATATAAGCATACCTTTTTATATTTTTTACGTTTTTTTTTTAATTTTTCTATTTTTTACTGTGTTCCAACTCACATATTTAAATAAATTAAATAAATTAAAAAATAAATGCTGAAAAAGGAACATTAGATAAATAAACATAGAATAAATATATTATTGTTCACAAATAATAAAATAAATAGATGATAGTAATAAATATAAATAAAAATGTGCGGGAATAGAAATATTATAAATATTTGAAATTTTAACTTGTTGTGCTCTGAAATTGTAAAAATATTATATGATTATACTTCTCAAAGATTTTTCACTACCATTTTATTTTTCCGATTTGATGACGTCATATTTTCTTGAAACAAAAAAAAACTCACTCAATCGAAAATAAGCATCGAAACGAGGGATTTACTCGAAAATTTTGAAAAAAAAATAAAAGAGAAAAACCCGCGGAAAAATAAAAGAGTCGTTAGAAAAATATCTCCTACCATGCATTTCCAGTCAAATATTTCCAGATAGATATCCTACCCTCTGAAATTTCCTAATTTTCCTTTTCTCTAATTCTAATTTCTTAATCAGAAATTTCTAGACTTTTTCTTTCTTTTTCAATTTAAAAAAGAAGTTTCGATGGTTGATATTAGCATCCGATGTTTTTCGAAGATTAGTAGACCTTTGATAACTGAGTTTTACCGCATTTTTGTCTTTTTTTCTAAATTTCTCTTCGTTAAAATTCTCTGATTTTTCGTCCGCCTGCTTTCACGTTTCACGCAGAACTAGTAGCGGCTAGCGCTAATCATCATCGCCAAGCTGGTAGCTGTTGATGATTCTTGGGGTTCCATTTTCGTCCTTCATACGAACTTGTTTTCCGTAAATAAATGCTGTGCTATGTGACGGGACTTTTCCTAACTGATCAACATGTCTCTAAAGTGATTCCCCATTAAGTAAGTGAAGCGGCGCCGTTCTCCTGCTCGTTTTCAAGGATCTTCCCCTCCTCGTCTGCGAACGACGCGGCTGAACGTCGTTCAAGTCGTTTCTTCTTAGCGCGTCGTGGCGTGGTCGCCCTCCCTCCGTGGTAGTTGTTGTACTTTAAGGAAAAGCTGAAGATGGAATGAAGAGAGTGAAAATTTCCGGTTCGAAGAGTTTTGTGCGTGTGTCTGTGTGTGTCTGTGAAAAGTGAAAGCACGATTCCGGTTCTCTTACGGATTTATCCAATTGACGTGTGTGTGTGTGTGAGGCGTAATCGTTGCCGTATATACTGTATGTAGTAGTTAGGGTGCTTAAAGCATCAGTTAAGAACGTGTGTACGCACGCGTCGGTCCGCCGTAAGAAAAATCCAGATCCTCATTGATCCAAATTTGAATCGATTTTCCTTTTTTTTTTGCTTTGCTGGAACTCTCAAGCAGTTTCAAGCTCAGTGAAATTAGTGGAGAATTTTTGAATTTTTTTCCTGAAATATGAAATTCTCCTGAGGGTTTATACTTCCGCCGTGCTTCCTACCGTAACCAGTATTACTATAAATTATCCTCCACAAAATAATAAGGCTGTTTGTAGCAGATCTAGTGTTATTCGACAGATTCATTGTTGATTACGAACTATGATCGGATATTTCCATCTCCGTAAGAAATTTCAGGATGAGAAGAATTGGGAGAAATTTCTGGATCTTTTCCTGAGGTTCTATAGTCCCCCTCGCGCTTCCTAACGTACCCAATATCACTATTTAATGTCTCTGACCGAATAATTATGATGTTTATAGTTCGATCTGATGTTTTTCGATCGATCTGTGCTCTATGTGACGCAATGTTGCTACGTTGCTCGTTGCGCTGCGATACGCGCGCGCGCAAATCGTCGTCGTAACCGTGTCGTCGTTATTTTTTCCACCACCACCCTCACTCTCTGCTCTAAAACGGGAGACGATGAACGACGACAAAAACGTTGACGCGTTCAATCGACCGACGGACGGACGGACGGACGGACCGGGTGGGGTGGCGCTGGCGATGGCGGCGGCGGCGGCTGCGGTGGTGGTGACGGCGGTGACGGTGACGGTGCGAGCGTAGCGATGAGACCAGTTTATGTGAAGCCAGTTCGGCACACAGCGGCTTCACATTCTTGATGATGGCCTACGCAGCGCACGCACGCATGCATACATATGTACGTAGCTGGCCGCCCTCTCTCTCTCCTCTCCACTCCCCTCTTCTTCTCTTCTCTCCTCTCCCCAACCAACCAACCAACCAACCAACCAACCAAGCAACCAGACCCACCCGATCGCTTCGAATCAGCCCGGCCTTGTAGCACACTGTCACACACGCACACACACACATACATACACACGCATACAACTAACGAATATCGGTGCTAAGTTACGGTAGTTGACTTCTTGCTATTAGTTCCATCATCTTATTACTACGGTAACTTTCTCCTCCATGACCTGAGCTCACCTCACAGTTTGTCAACTCACCTCACATACCGAAATCGATCCGATCTTTCTTCGAATCCGCCCCACCTCAAGCTCTTTTTTTCCGGACCAGTGCTGAGGTTAACGAACTTTGCTCTGGTGGTCCCATATTTTGAAAATGATTTCCTAGAGAGACTCATCTATTTTTTTGTCCGAATTTCTTCTCGGGACCTTTTCCCAGGGATATCCTTGACTACGGAATTTTCTTTGTCCGAAAGTGAATTTAGAGAATTCCGAGTCGTTCTCTAAGCTAAATTATATCATTTCAATCCTTGAAATACTACCGTCAACGAAAATCTGACGACTAATCGATAAAATCAGACATAAAGCATTTCTCCATAAAATTTCTGCGCTTTGACGCTTTGGAAAAATATGAGTTTTCTGTGTGAATGTGTGTGCTTTTTTCATTTTTACGATCATCACAGTCATTTACAGTATACTTCCTCCTCATTTCTTTCCATCTCATCGAAATCGTCGCCGTTTTTAATGGATTTCTGGCACTTTTTTCTTCATTCTTATGATGTTGTATCGTTGTTTTTTTCTTCGTACTTCTATTCATTTCTCTCTCTCTTTCTCTTTTTTCTCCTTAGAAAACGATCGATCAGAGTCAAATCTCACATTATTTCCTTCCAAAATTCTCGTTATTTTTGTTATTTCTTATTCTAGATCAAAAAAAAAAATTCCACAATCTGTTCAGCAAAAGTTTTCACATGCACCTCCTCTTTCAACTGACATTTCTCTATCATGCAACGCTGAGTATCTCTCCATCTCTCTCTCTTTCTCTCTCATTCGTTCTCTCTTTCTCTCTCTCTCTCTGTCTCTCTCTCTCTCTCTCTCGCTCTCTCTGAAACTTGTTGGAAATCGTCGGCGATGATGAGCTTATCACACATGCGCGCGCACGCATGCACGTACGCACGCGCATGTACGCAGTAGCGCAATTCACCGTTTTTTTTCCCCATCACCGCCACATCCACCCACCGGTGGTTCTGGACTGGAATCGAACCGTGGTTACACGGTGCTGGTGCTAGTGGAATTTACGCCATCGCATAGATGCATGTAAGTGGCAGAACGATCACATGTCATCACGTTAATTGCGTACCGTTTACCTGAAAATTATCATTTTTTTCTAATTATTTTATTTTATTTTCCTATTGTTTTAAATACTTACTAAAATACTTAAATAATAATAAATACTTTATTTGCTTTAAATACTACTGCTAAGTTTTTAATTAACCAACTAGTTCGTAATTATGAATTACTGCACATTTGATCGATAGAACTATAGAATATTTTATTTACTATATATTTATTTATATTTATTTTAAATATTTAGCATTAGCTTCAACTTCATTGTTTTAAATACTATTATTAAAATAAATTAAATTATTAATTATTATTATTATTATTATTATTATATAATAATATACAGTAATTAATATTATTACATAATAATTATAATTAATAAATTATATAATAATAATAATAATAATAATAACACTGATAATAATAGTAATGAAAAGGAAGTAATATTACTGTATTTATATTTATATGTTTACTATATTATTATTTATTCTTGCATTTTATATAGTTTAACATTTATTTTGTTTACATGTATATAGTATTTTAAAAAATTATGAAATAGTAATATTATTAGTAAAACCAAAATTGATGCAGTAATAATGAAATAACAATGGAAAGGAGATCAAAAATGTAGGGTTGATAATAATGGTGGTAAAATAATAAATAAATAAATAATAAATGTATAAATAATAATGGTGCTAGAACAGTATGTAGGAGTGGTAATGATCTCAATATAATAATAATAATAACAATCTAATATTAATAGTAATAACAATAATATTATTAATAATTGCAGTAATATTAATAGTAGTAACAATAGCAATAGTTGCAATAATAGTAGTGATAACAATAACGAATAATAATAATAATAATAATAATAATAATAATAATAATAATAATAATAATAATAATAATAATAATAATAATAATAATAATAATAACGGCAATAGTAATATTTAGTAATGTGTATTTTACCTTTCCGTGTTAATGTTTACTAATACTCCCTGGTGCTTGGATTTTATTCGCTCGATTCGCTCGGCGGGTCCAGATCGCTCGGAGATCGTGCGCTCTCCGGCGAGCAAACGAAGCGCTTTATTCGTCCGTCTCGTGGGTTATTCTTGGACAGAATAGGTCCGTACGAACGTCGCGAAAACGACGATGACGCACGAGCCCACAGCTCTCTTTATAGAAATTCCAAATATGGAATTCTTTTCATAGAACTGCTTTCGAGAAGGAAAAAAAACCTCTCTGTGTATTTTCTCAGCTCTTACTAGTCCTCGTGATGCTTTTCTGAATTCTCTATTATTATTATTATTATTATTATTATTATTATTATTATTATTATTATTATTATTATTATTATTACTATTATTATTACTATTATTATTACTATTACTATTATTATTTTGTTACTATTACCGCTATTTCGTTATCATTGCCCATTATTTCGATACATTGTTGACATTTTTATTATTATTATTATTATTATTATTATTATTGTATTTTATAAACATGTTACTTTATATATTAATATAACTTTCTTTTTAACTTTAGCAACTTGTTATCGTGGCTTCGAAACATCTTCGCTCGTAGCGCAGGCAAAAATTACTTGAAATAACTTCTGGAAAATAAATCCTCCGGATTGGACGCATATTGAATTTTTTTACTGAGAAAACGATTGATCGAAGTCAAATCTCACATTATTTTCTTCTACAATTCTCAATATTTTTGTTATTTCTTATTCTAGATCAAAAAAATCTTCAATCTTTAGTTCGGCAAAAAATCTGATTAGTCATTCAGATTTCACCTTCTCCATAATATTTCTTCGAAACTCAACCATTTCTGGAACTAAACAGAAAATTCTGATTTTGGTTTTATTTTATGATTATCTTCGAAATGAATCCATTTCCCTCGAAGTAGTTTAAGGTTCTATTTGTGATGTTGATTGATGTTAAAAATTATTTTATTCGAGTTTAAAAATATACTTGTTTCGAGTTTTTTCTGTAAAAATAGATCCACTCCCTATGATTAGCCGAAAATATCCTGGAAGTCGTCGGATTCCGTCCGATTACCTGCCTAAAATATCTTCTTATTAGCCGAACAAAAAAAAGCGATTCCCAAAGAAGTTCAGCTTCAGGTTTTCTGAACGAAATGTTCCTGTGTGTCGGCGTAGACAAAGCCCTTTTACATGTTGCTGAACCACCACCACCACCACCATCGCCACCACCGAAAATCCCTCGGCACGTGATTCTCGTGCTCTGCACGACACGACGAATGCGCTCAACTCTGAATCATCGGCCGTATTAAGTGGCACTAGCCTCAGTCTAGCGAGATGTGTATTTTTAGCTCCGGTCCGTGCTTAGAATGGGTTTGCGCGTGTGAAAAAAACAGCGACAAGCACACGCAGCACGCACGTAGTGCTGCGTGCTAAATTCGTGCACGACTCGTGGCTATTCTCGTCTTTTCATCGCGCCTAAAGCGGTGATGGTGTCGGCGGCGGCGGCGGCGGCGGTGGTGGTGGTGGTGGTGGTGGTCGAGCGGCGGCGTGACTTCGCCTAGTCGGACCTCGAAATAGAAACTCATCACGCAGCAGCAGCAGCAGCAGCAGCGGCGGTAGGTGCGCTGGCTTGCGCCGAACGATTCGTGCGCAAATACGCGTTCGCGTTCCAACACACTGAGAATCGTCGTCGGTCGAACGGTCGGTTGGTCGGTCGACCCCGTCCACCTCCACCCTCCTCCTCCTCCTATTCGAACACAGCTATTTGTTATGTAGCGTTCGCCTGTACCCTAGAGTGAGTCCACTAGGACCTTCCACAACCCCTAGGGGTAAATTCTTGGATTTCTGCTTCTCTTCTCTTTTCAGCAACTTTATTCTCATTCATTCAGATTTCTGTGGATTCTTAGCAAAATCTCCAAGTGTCCGGTGTGTGTCCTACTGTAACTCTATGTGATGAACGAACTTTTTCCGTACTTTCTCGGTCTAGCTAATTCATCCGGCCACTGTTCCTACAGCAGCTGCTGCTGCCGCCGCCATCCCCATCTCTGCGTCCTTTAAAACTTTAAGGACATCGTCTGCGAACTCGCTCTCTGTCTCTGCGTTCGTCTCCGTCACTCTCATCGCTCCGGCGCCGCCACCACCTTAATCACATGCATTTTGTACTGTAACGCCTGATTCCTGGAAGCAGGAGCGAATCGAGTTCGTCGAGCGATGATCACGAGGCTGAAAAGACACAGCCAGAACCTCCCTCTCGTGGAACTAAATCTCTGGATTTCTATGAGGTGACGCATCCGCGTCGTTGTTTTGTGTTTTCATTGCGGTCGAAAATGTTTCTCGACGCGAAATTTTGATTAACGCGCGCAGGTGTTTTCTGATTTATCTCATCATAAGCGACGTTAGCTTCCGCTTCCACCCACGCACACACTGATTTACTGCCGGGATAAGATTTTCCTGAAAAAAAAATCGTTTATCCGCAAGCAAGGAAGAAAGGAACTAGTTTTTTTTTCGGAACTGTTTATACCGTAATGATACAATATGTGGAGACTGTTACCGTGCTTTATTCTAGTTTCTACCAGTTATTTCTCTTCGTCCTCCTTTTTCGCCTGTTTTCTTTTCATCTTTTCATACATTTCCCTCAAATAACTAACTCTAAATGGATTATTTTGGTTTTTCAAAGCCAACTGTTAGTAAATCTCGGTTTTTAGAGGACAATTTCCTTAATATTCTCTTTTCCCCTTCCATCTCTTCATGCTTGAACTTTTTCCCGCTATTTTCTTCCACTTCTTAATTTTTATAGAAATAAATCCACTAATTCATGTAGCTTTATGTTTTCCAAGCCAATTTTGGTTTTTAAAAGCGTTCAAAGTACTTTTTTCCTTGAAGAGATGCTTTTTTCACAATATTTCGTCCATACTTTTGCTTACTGCTATTCCCATAATTTTCCATTTATTTATCTACTTATTTATTTATTTATTTATTTATTTGCTACCTCCTAATATAGTGTCCATCGAATACTTCAAAGCTTAATTTCACATAAGATGACACCTTTTCCCGTTTTAGAAAAACTCCCCTTTTCTCCATTATTTTTCTGTTCATCTCTTCTCTTATTTTCTTCTCTTTTATATTTTCTACTTATTTGCTCCGTTTTATTCATCATTTTCCTCATTTTATCATCGTCACATAATCATTCCACTGGTTTTTTTTTCGCGGGGATTTTTTCCATGCAAAAAGAAAAATTCATGGTTAGTTGATAATATTGTTATTATTCTTTTATTTTTCTTCTCTTTATTCTTTCATTCATTTTTATTCATTTCGGAAGAAATTCTGAACTTCATGGAAGAAATCTCATGTCGATTTATTATTATTTCATCCATTGTTATCCATATTTATTGTTATTCTATCAGAGTTTTCTCTTTTTTTTACTGTTTTCTTATACATTTATCAGATTTATGAGGAAATTCATTGTGTTCTCTCTCGTTCTCTCCTCTCTCTCTCTCTCTCGTTTCCTCCATTCCTTTCTTATCTCTCTATCGCTATTGTTCCTCCTCCTCCTCCTTCGCTTATCTTTCGCATTTTAAGCGCTAATGCGGCGACGGTTTGACGGTGTCTAAACTCGGTCCATGGATAGGCGCTTTTAGCCTGGAAAAAGAAAAAAAACGAGAAAACACATCCGAATTCCAGTTGGAATTCGCGTTGGATTTTAATCTATTTTTCCATTTCCCGTGAAATATTACGGAAGAAAATTCTCCCGAATATGAAAAGTGCGGGAAATTTCGCCGTATATTCCTATTATGTACGAGTTAACCACGCAACCGATGATTTATGCATGCATAAGCTGTTCCCTATGTATAAACAGTGCACGCATGGATTACATGACGTGAAAACTCGTCCACGTTGCCCGAAAATGAACGGATCTGATCCCGGTACCAAGAGTGATTTTCTAATGATCTCTTCACCTCGGTACATTCGCCTATAGAACAGATATCGATTAGATCCAGATTTTCCGGAATGTTATGGTGATAGAATAGCATTAGTCGTGGACAATCAGCCTGTTATTTCTGCAAATGTGCTGCTATTGTCGCGGAAAAGTCCTCTAAGGCGACATGGTGATTGTTATTCTTCGTTGACAAAGTCTTGTCCTCGACTCCATCACTTTTTCTCCGGCTTTTGTTCCCTCTCTCTCTCTTTCTCTTCCTCCTCTCTCTCTCTCTCGGTCACTGACGTTCATCGCTGTTCGTTGTGCTATGCTGCTACTGCTGCTACTGCTACTGTTGCTGGTGGTGGTGCTGATGTTTTGGCTCGTCGTGCTGTTTTTGTTTACTGTTTACCACCATATATGTGCATGGGTGTAGGACGGCGTCGAACGCGAAGAACGTCGTGTGCGTCTCGCCTCCTCCTCCTCCTCCTCGTCGAATCATATTGAGGAAATTTTGCAGCAGCAGCAGCAGTAGCAGCAGCTGTGGATGTGGTTTCCCGCTCTCTCGCTCCCTCTCTCTCTGCCTCCTTTCGTTGTATAGTGGTTGTGCGTGTAGTTCGTTGCGTTTGTCACTCATCGCTCGGCCATGGCCGCTGGCTCGCTTACGAATCATTTAATAACTCTCCGTCTATCTGTCGCGCTTCTCCTAATTCATCGTTCTGGACACTCATTTGTCAAAACGGAGCGCGTTATCTGCTCGTCTTGCGCGCGTTCCCATTTAGAATTTCACATTCGGTCATACGTTCATTAGCATATATGGCACCATCGAATCCCAAATCCATAGGGATGGGGCGCGAATAGGAATAGGAGGTGGAGGACGGGGGTGGAGAACAGGGGGGACGGGTAGTGGTGGAGGTAGCGAGCGAGAGGAACGACGACGGGACCGGTCTTGAAACTGGCCGGGCCGAGCCAGCTACCACCACCGTTGCCGCCGACGACGACGACGACGACGTATGTGGTGTAGTGTTGTATGTATGTATGTATGTGTGCGTGTGTGCGTGTGTGTGATTGTGCGTGTTTACGCGTGTTTCTCTGCGTCACGCTGCTTCGTGTGCTATTTTCTCGGCGGTCCGTATCGGACCCCCACTACTACCTCTCATGTTTGATGTACGCTTGACCGATCAATCCTCGACCGGCCGCTCGGCCACCACCGCCACCGCCATCGCCATTGCCGCCACCACCGCCACCAACACACGCAGCAGCAGCAGCAGCAGCAGCAGCAGAATCGAATTGAACGCAGCCTCGCAACGACGACACAACGTGCGCGGTCTCAGCTGATTCGAGCGAGCCCGCGACCGCTAGCCGCTGACCACCACCACCGCCCATCCACGCACGCACGCACCCACCCAGCCACCCACCCACATCCATATGCTCATCTCGTTTTATTGACTTTGAGTCCATGTTGGTTCAGCCAAACCTCTTCCAGAAATAAATCCTGGGAATTTCCTTTTTCGCACAAATTTATTCTGTTTTCCCCATCTAATCTCATCGTGTTTTCCTGGAAAATAAAACACGACTTTCTTCTTCGTATTTTCTTTTTTTTTTCTTCTTTTCTTTTCTTCTTTTTTGAATCATGTGCTGTCCTGAAACATTTCAACTCACACGAATAATTTCCACATCAAACATCAATCCACAATATGAAAATAATGGAATTCCAGCGAAATCGCGGTTTTCTCACGATTTACCTCAGCCACATGTATTTTCTCATTCACTGAATATGGAATTAAGTAGAATTCATTGAAAAACGTGGGATCGTATAGTTATCCGACGAAAATTCCAGAAAATCACATCGAACCGTTCCAATAAGCCGTATTTCATAGATGTACTTGTATTTGGAGGATGAGGTGGAACATATGATTCCTTTCCATTTATGGACTTACGGACCCTAAGATTTCCATTTTTCTTCCCTTTCTTTTCTCTCTTCTCTCTTTTTTTTTCGACGTTTCCTCCTTCACTGTTGTTGTTCCTTGCAGTATTTTTATTTGCTTTTCCGAACTTTTTCATAAAAAATTTCACATTTTTACTCATATTATTCTGCTGTATGGTGTGAATATTTATTTTTACATTTATTTGAGCGTGATTTAAACTTTACTTATCGATTTTTCTATTCGCTACTCATCTCATGTGTGGAAATGTCGCGTCGAAATATCTCTCGGCAGATTTCTGTGACGTAAAAATTGAAATTTTGGGTTTGATTGGTAAATTCTACTTAATTTTCACTTAATCAAATTAATTTTAACTTCTTAATTCATTTGAAGAAGTTTTAGTTTTTTTTAGTTTATTCTCCATAAGTTTATTTTAGGATTTTTCGATGATTTCCGCTATTATTTAGGACATTACCTGATTGAGTTGAAATTCTCGCATTCTTTTCCCTATCTTTTTAATATTTATGATTTTAAATTTATATTAAAATGTATTCATAAGTTTTCGAGTTCGGGAAATTCGCACGTGATCACCGTTACGTGGGTGTGACCTCATCGATATCTCCCTATCAGCGGTCATTAATCACCTTCGCGTTAAGGTGGACTGCATCCTGCATGCACAGCTCGGAAAAAAAGCAAGGATGGATTTTTTATGGATTTCCTTATTTCTATACGAGATTTATATTGTTCATTTGTCGATTTTTAAAATCGTTCACACCTCATCAAATCCCCTCTTTGCCGTAAATATTGCAAAAATATAGCATTTTTTCTTGTTTTTCCATTAGTTTCAACCAAAAATTGAATTCGATTTTGATTCACCTACGCGCAAATCTACGAATTGTATTTACATCATAAATTATTGTGGTTATTTATGTTGTTTATCATAAAATTTTATATCATCTGTTTATTTTTAATTACTATCACTAATATCTAACTTTTTGACGTTACTATAAGTGTGTATTGTATTCTTTTTCTTCTCATTATTATTATTTACTGTATTATTTTATATTTTCGCATTTTACTTCTACTTATCTATTTTCTATTTATGTTTATATTTATATTTATTATTATTATATTATTTATATCTATGTTATTATTATTGTCATTTATTATATTATATTATTATTTATTATTATATTTATTCATTAATATATTTTGTTTATTTATATTTATTCACTTTTCTATTTATGTTTCTATTTTTACGAGTAGTTGGGGAAAAAGATGGCAAACTCGTCCTAACTCCTCCTCATCTCTGAAAATTGACTCACTTGACTTAACGATCTCCGGTTTCTTAATATACTAACGGTGTTTTTTTTTACTTTTCGTCGCTTTTCAACATATTTTGGGCAGATTTTCTTTCCATGAAATCCTCAGAAAATAGTTGTTACATTACATCTAAACGATTGTACTTATGTTTACACGAATGACCGTGACGCGTGTCCCTGAGCTGCACCGTAAAGGAGGGATGGGGAGCACACGTACTGGCACACACATCGGCTGCACCAAATTCACTTGGGTACCTCCTGAGCGGCGCCCCCCCCCACGTGCAAATGTGTAAGTTGGCCGAGAAGAGTGCGTGAGTTGCTGCGGATGCGTCGCGGTCTTCCGGATGAACATAGGTGTCTATCCCTGTCTAACATCTTTGATTCTCCCTCCTCATTGAACATCGTGATTTTCTGCGTAGTTTCTTTTTTTCTTTCTTCTTATTCGTATAAGCTACCGATCGAATCGATCGATTCATCGATGCATTGAATCCGACACATTCTAGGATCGAGTTCGTCGTCGGGCTGTAGTTCGTCGGCTACTTGTGAGCTGTACGATCTAGCCACCGCACACGCATTTCTTGCCCGACAACAGCAGTTGATACATCAAGGTGAGAGTGTCGTTCTTGATCAATCAATCGATTTTCGTCGCTGTTCACGTCTTCCTCAAGTGGAATAATTTTTTTTTACAGCAAATTTTCCACTAATATCATCCGTAGAACTCGTACAACAACTGGCCCATCATCAACAACTTCAACATTTACAACATCATATACAAGGAATTGTACATCACAATTTAGTAGGTGAGTGAGCGAGTGTTCAAATTATTGATTTTTATTGATTTTTTTTTCCTGCTGAACTCATTGTAAGCAGAATCCGTTGTCAATTGTTCATAATTCGCTTCAAGAATTCTCGTGAAATTCCGATGAAAATTTCGACAACAATTTAAAATGTACATTTTATTGTTTATGTACTAATGTTATCATAAGATTGTAGTTTTTTTCATAAATTTCTAAGATATTTCCAAGTTTTTTTTCTCGAAAATATCAAAGTCTCGAGACTTTTTTCCTCGTGATATTCGCTTGAATTCTACTTGAAATTGCGGGAAATCTCAATTTTAGAAAATTCCCTTCAGCAATTTGGCGGTATCCTGAGAATTCCGAGAATAAAAGTTATCAAATCATGGAGAGAATAATGAAGAAATTATCGGAACAAATTCCAGAATTTCCGGGACGTTCTTTATCGGATTTTTGAAAATTCTTTCTAATAGAATCTTCTCTCCAGCTTACCTACGTTTTCCTCTGTTCGAAAATTTTCTCCTGGATAAGCATTCATCGTTTTATGGATGGAATTTTAAGTCGGGTGGGAAGGAGGCGAATGTTTATACTTTACGAGTGTACTAATGTTATAACGTTGGGTAAAACGTGCTAATCACTCTACTTTAAGGTTTCTGGCCCTAATAGTGCAATTTCTTTTGCTCGAGAATTTTTTGAATGTGAAAAAATTCAACTCAACTTAATTTTTATTCGATTTTTTCTCTAATTTTTCCTTTTCCTATGGAAGAAGTACATGGAATAAAGTAACTACCTTTCTTCCTTAGTTTGGAATATGAAATAAAAAAAAATATTTTCGGAAAAGATCGAAGAATAATAAGAAGAATGGTAAAAAAATGAGTATGAAAGGAGAAACGGAAAAGAATAAGGAAAAACGGAGAGAATAAAATAAATAACAATAATAGACAGGGGAGTATAGTGATTTTTCCAGGGAAAAACTGGTGTGAGGTCGCAAAAAACAGAAAAATAACTCCTCTTCGATCCTCCATCGCCCCCCCCCCGTCAGCCCCACCGTAGTTCCCGACGCCTAAGACCCGTTTTTTTTCTTCTCGTCTAACGACGAGCGACGTGATCATGTGATCTCCCCACGCGCTCGATACCACGGATGATCTTCGTAGGATCCGGGAAGTGATGGCACAGGTGACCGACCGTCTGTGATGACCTCAAGCGTCCTACAGTGACACCCACACCCCGAGGTCGAGCTGTGCTTAGGCCATCGAATTATTGATCGATCCCGGTCTTGCACGGTCTCTCGCTCACTCTCGCTCGGTCTACGAGTTAATTGCTTACATGCGGAAATGATCCACTATAGCGCGTCTGTCTCGGGCCGCTCTCGGATCCATGTTTGTTGTTTGTTTATTGATCGATTTCGGCCATCATGATTCTCCTACGTACGGCACGTGTTAATACGCTAAATCATTCTTTAAACAATCCTCGGACCATGTCATGGGACCCTTTTTTGTCTCCCTCTCAAAAGAAAAAGGAACTTCTCGGATATCTTTAAAAACAGGTTCATTTCTCTTCATTTAACATAGAGCTATCCATGGATTTCCTTCTTACTACCGTATCCTACAGTATACTACGACTTCTGTGGTATTTTCTGGATTTATGTAGTTGATCGTAATATTATGATTTATTTATAACTTACAAGGATTATAGCCATAATGCTCTAGTAGTAGTAAGTATCCATCGTGTTTTATAAAAAAAATATCACAGTAATTATTTTATATAGCTACTTTAAAAATGTATTAAGTATGTTTATGGTTAGGAATGTTTAGTATTTTTATATGTTAACTGTTTTTTATTCGATTTTTCCCCGTCCAAACAAATTCAAACAGAAATTTCCCACCAACTAACATTTCTGAACTATTTTAAAGACTGTTTTTGGTAGCAAATATTAGTAGTTTTATGAGTTTTCTGTTTTTTGCAAGATTTTTCCCGTTTCAAACAGAAATTTCCCAACAAATACACTAAAATCCCCGCTGATTTTGCAGGCGACATGGCGCTCGTGTCGCATCCGGCGACTGCGGCGGCAGTTGGCGCGGCGCCAATGTACGCCGGTAACGTTGGCGTACAGAAGGAGAAGAAACCGCAACCAACACCGCATCAGGTCATGCAAATCCAACAACAACAACAATTACCACAGGTGAGCGACCGATCGGATGCATCGATCATTCATGTACCGTATGAAACGGGAATTATTATCTTTATTTTTATTTTTTACTTATTTTCCTTTTTTTATCCCGCTTGGATCCAAAAATTAATGACATTAAATATTCTTTTGGATTTTTTTTTTGAATATATCCTGATCAGAATCGAACATTACTATTTTACCCTCGATTATATTTTTTTTTCGCCAAGATCAATTTTCATTTGATTTTGTTTTTCTTTTTTTTGTGAAATATGATACTCGTCGAAATTTCACTTTTTTAACCTTTTCTTTCGTTTTCGAAGTAAATTTCGTATCCAGAAAAGGATGAATGGAACGATTTCGCTCTCTCTTTCTATTTGGATTTTATTTTTTGTAGTTGATTTTTTAGCATTCTTATTGTTCTTAATGAAATTCGATGTTTAAACCCCTTCTCGCCTGCTGGTTTTCTTCTCAGGACCCTCCTCATAAATTCCTGTGCTCTTCTGTAGATGTTAAAAAGGGAATTTTTGAGTGCGGTGTATTTATAATTGAATACCCCCAAAAAGTTGAACTATTTGTTGTGCTCGTGGAATTTTTTCCCTTCTCCTGCCACTATGCATTTATTTTCGATTTTTCGACTAGAAATTCAATTTCATTTTGAAAATTGAATCTGTCGATTGTTTCTTCGTTCACTTTCCTCCCATAACGTAGATGTTTTTGCTCGTCGGCGAGAGCTGTTTTGTAATTGTGTGGCTGGCGCGCCCGTAGTGGCGTGCACGTGGTGCTGATCGGACGGGAATTCGCGCTCGGATCACCTCATGGACGACTCAACGGGCACAACACGTGATCGACGGGACGTATCGGCTGCCGCTGCTGCTGCTGTTTGCTTCACTATAATGATTCTTTCTATCACATCGTACCTACCTATTACCGTATCCTTACGTACATGTCTGATTCGTACTCCTCCTCACTGAATCCTCAAATCACAAGCGGAGCCTTACCTCAATCTCTCTCTCTCCCTTTTTCTTTCCCCTCAAAATTTGTTCTGAGAGAAACATGAAATTTCTAGAAAGCGCCTGTGTAGTGCAACGTCTGGGAAAAAATAGCAATACCGAAAATCATCCTTCAGCTCTGAAATCTCGAGTTTTCCGGATTTTTCTCCACATTTGGACGAGTTACGATAGCGCTTCGTCACATGTTTTGACCTATACGATCGATAAAATAACGGTTAGCGGCGAAGCGGCCTGCGTTACCGCTCGGTTCTCGGTGAACTCGTGCTTAAGACATTTTTTGAAAACGGGTTTATAAGGATTTTCGTGAAATTAGTCTACGTTCTGGAAATCGGCTTAAATTTTAAGAAAATTTTGACTGAGTCAACATGAGGACTCCATAAATGCGTTAGTCAAAGTAAATATAGCGAAAATATCGTTGGATCGCGAGCTTTCGTAGGATTTCCGTTCAGAAAATCATATTCTGGTGGCTGTTGACACGATCAAAAATTAAAAGTACGAAAAAAGGAAGAATTAGGAAAAATAAAAAATTGTGAAAGAATCTCAAGTACGATTATGAGGTGGGAATCCCCTAGATCCATCGAGGAAAATCTTTTTTTTTTTTTCGTCAAGAATTTCCAAAGAATAGAATTTCCGCTGCATGCAACGGAAATACTCTTTGTATTCACAGTAGGTTCGCACATTTCTCTCATTCCGTAACTTGTCCGGAATGACAACGAATCGTTTGTTTTCTGCAGCGATCGACGATGCTCGGTGTTCACGTGAAAATCAGTTGAAAAATCATTTCATGGAAAACTTTTGCACGTATCGACCGACACCGGACGAAGAGGCTGAAAAAGACGGACGAAAAAATTCTATTGAGGCAGTTAACGCAGCCGCGGCACGGGAACCCCACGGAGAATCGTTCCCGCGATACTGTACCTGGTTCAATACCATCCGGATGCGATTCGATGCGATTCGGTGCGATCGCAGCCCCGTTCGCAAAATCCATGCAGTGCCCCGCTGGTTCCCGTCCCCATTTTTGACTTCATATTTGTTGACAACCGGCTGCCACATCACCTCCCCCCGGCCCCCGGCCTAAATGTCAATATTTTCCCCCTCATCGATGTCTGTGTTTGTATGCATGTATGTATGTCTGCATATTTGCGTCTGTGTCTGAACGTTATGCTAAAAACATGCGAGAATTTTAACACGGCTGTCGAGAGTGATTCACCGGTGGGTCACGCTTTTTGCTCACTCACCACATGCGACCATGTCACCACCATAGATGGCAGATTTTTCTGGAAAAAAATGCATTCTGCACTTTTCAGCAAAAACAGCAAAAATCCGCACTTTTGGAACAGCGGAGGTCATCTGCAAGTTTTTGAAGGAGAAGGAGAGGCCACCATGTGACCCAATGGTCGACGAGGGTCACATGGTCTTTGCTGTCCCAAAAGTGTAGACCTTTGCCGCTTTAAAAGTGCAGAATTTCAATTTTCAAACACTATTCCTTCCAGATCGTTTTTTTCCCCGGAGTTTTTCTACCCTTCCGAAAACAAAAAAAAACCTCGATTCATCTCATCCAAGAAGTAAACATTTTCGTTTCTGGATTTTTTTTTTCGTGGAGAGTTTTCACCATCCAGAAAGGAAATGGCGCTTGGACTATGGGGAATAGCAGAAATCTGCACTCCTGGAACATCAAAGCACCCAAATTTTCTCACAGTTCTCTCAGAAAAAGGAAAAATTTAGCCGAAATAGATAATTTCATGATTACTTCACTGTCGATAACTATTTTTTTGTCCTTCATTTCCTTTCATATCAACTTTTTTCTTCCTTTCTCCTTTTATTCTTCGAGAAAAATTGTTAGAATGGAGGAATGAAGGGTGGAAAATTTTCCAGGAAAAGAGAAGAAAATTAGACGATTCAAGTTTTTCCCTATTTCCCCAGTTCGCGTTAAGTCAACGTTATTTCCTCGACAATTTCATTCTCGGTTCTCTTTCCTTTCTATTTTTTTCCCTTGAATTTTTTCTCTTCCAAGATTCCTTTGTGGTTTGAGCAGTGTCAGCAGTTACCTTTTCTTCCTCATTTTGCTTCCTCACTTTTTTTTCGCTCACGGAAATAGGAAAATTATTCAGTTTCGGTAAAAGAAAACCCGTGAAATTGATTAAAACTCTTTCTTGTCACTTCATGTCATTTCTTTATTTTTGGGGAAAAGGAAAATAATTCCACAAGCATTATTGTTTTCTTCATTTCTCCTACCTTTTACCGGTTCCTCATCTTTTTTTTCTGTTTTTTCCTCTGTGACGCACGTCTGACACTTTTTGCAGCAGTTTCTTTTTTTTGTACATTTTTTCTATCATTCGTCTCTGCATTTCTCGTTCCGCTGTCTCCTTTGATCATGGAAAAATTGCCGCGTCGTCGTCAGCGAGAACCGTTCAATGATCGTGTGGCGCTCGTTCACATGCATTTCTCAGCCGCGATCGACTCCACCACCGTTCCTTCTTTGCGCCCATCCACATTTCCATCCGACAACGACGACGCCGACATCAACGTTATTTGTGTGTCTGCCTCTGCAACAAGCACTTCGGTCATAGTTCGTTCAATAGCGGCGCCGCACATCGCTTCTGTTGGACCGGTTCCTGACGCGCCCGGGCACGGCACGACGCCAGTTTCGAATCCGTCGCCGACGACGACGTCGTCGCCATCATCGCCGCCGTCGCCGCGACCAACGCCTAGCCGAGCCAAGCTCCCCAATCCGGATTCTCCGCCGAGATCGCCCCTAGCGATCAGTCAAGCATTGGCGATCAATTGATCGTTATCGATCAAGTTTGTTGTACAGCTGAGCATCGCCAACACCACCACCACCGTGAATAAAGCACGGACACACGGACTCGGACACACACACACCTTGTCCACCTGTCATAGGTGCTGGTTGGTGTATACACTCGCTCGGTGACGAACAGACACAGACGGATAGAACTACGAACACGTTGTTTGTTTATTTGTTTATTCTTCGTCAAACTTCTCTCCGCTCCATCTCCACTCCATCTCCCCCTTCATATCAATGTTATTACGGACGCGATGTCATTGCTATTGGCGATTATTGAAGGTGTTATCGAATATCTGAAACGGATCCTGGTGAGTTCGCGGCTCGTTGTAGCGATTTTTCGGAAAAAAAATCCCAGCAAATATTCACATTCCTTCCTTCCTTGCAAAATATCTCTCAGACTAGAAATATCCAGGTTTTTCATAATAAAAACTCTTTTTTTTTCGGAAATGACTTCATAATTCTTGAAAATTTCAGTTGTTGTGTTTCAATACGTTATACTGTAAGGTTTCAATTATTTTAAATATAATGGTTATATGGTTTCAATTATTTTAAATTTCTAAAAAAATATTGACAATTAGGTTTTAAAGACGTTGCGGATTTATTTTTTTTTTCAAACAATTTTTTTACAAATATATTTTCTTATCCGGGATACACCTGCATTGTCTATTTTCTCCTATCTTTTTTTTTCTTGCACATTCATATTTTTCATACCGAACTTATTTTTCTTAAACACTCACCTTTGAGTCTATTTTTCAGAATTTGAAGAAAAAGAAAATCGAGAGTTTTCAGAAAGCTTTTCAGAAAGTGTATTGGAGAGTTTTGTGATTTTTTAGGATCACAAAAATTCTCTTTAAATTATTATTCAAAAAGTTTTCATGATTTTTTTTCAAGTTTTTTTTCCAATGGATGGATAGAATTCTAATTTTTAGCAAATTTTTGGCGAATGACTTTGATTTCGTTTGATAATTTTTGTTTTATTCAATGTTTCTTGAGTAATAATAATAAATAAAAATAATTGAATAAATGGTTTGAATGGTTGAAATTAGTTATTATAATCAATTATTGGTTTTTGTTTCTAGGCTGCACACGTTTCGAATGCGATCCTTGCCGCAACACAACCGTTCTATCCTGCTCCGGTGCAGGACGCACAACCGGACAGACCAATCGGTTACGGAGCGTTCGGTGTCGTGTGGTGGGTGGAGTTGTCCCATTATGATTGTTGTTGTTGTTGTTTTCCCACTTAAGTCCCATTTAAGTTAAGCTTCATAGGCAAAATAAATTCGTAACAATATGACCACCCCTGTTCTCCTGTCCGGGTCCCATTGTGTGTCTCATCTCTGCGCGACG
Source organism: Necator americanus (assembly GCF_031761385.1). Lineage (NCBI taxonomy): Eukaryota > Metazoa > Nematoda > Chromadorea > Rhabditida > Ancylostomatidae > Necator > Necator americanus. Next base: position 34,941,755 of record NC_087373.1, on the reverse strand, counting down.
ACGAGCATGTGACATCGTCGTCGTAGGCACAAGCAATGTCGGACTGACATGGTGGAACCCGCTAGGGGGGAACCTGTTTCAGTTCAGTGGGGTGATCGTCTCGGCATACTGTAACGCACTGTATGTGACACATAGCAGCTAGGAGGGTCGTTTTGGAAGTTTTGGAGGCTTTTAGGAGGAGAAGAAAAAAAACTGAGAAAACCAGTTTTTCGAGATTTTTAAAAGGCGAAAAAAAAAGAACGGAAAAGAGGAAAATCATTAACCAAGGGAAATCCCAAACATCCGAGGAATTTGTTTCTTAGCAGAAACTCTAAAAAAAATATGTATAGAGGGTACACACACTCATACAGGCATGGATCAACGAGTTTCCAATTTTTTAACCTTTCTCTCTTTTTTTTAGTCCCTATGAACTTTAAATGACCATTGATCCACATTTTTCAACAACAATTAAGCTCGGTTTGTTGGAGTTCACGAACAGATTTACCCTGAAATAGGACCTTGTAGATGGAATAGAGAGGAAATTCACGCCATCAATCAATACCCAATTCGATCATTTTCTTCTCTTAGAATTTTTTTCGATCTGCCTTTATCGGAGAAACTCACAGACTTGCAGTTTAGCGCCTTATCCCAACAGATGAAGATTTTTCACATCAAAACACTACAACGGTTGAACTCCGTGCCAGCTCCAGATCGAAATTTCTTCCGGGGCAGAATTTAGGAGTTGTGATTTTTTGGGAATAACGTCATCAAACGAATTTTGATGTCCGAAATGACATAAAATTTCCTCGAGGCTTATTAACGACCCTCGTATCCGATCAAAATGGGTTTTAGCAGTCTAGTAACTACGAACAATAGACGAGTAGTATTGGGATTTAAATTTGCTCATTTTATTTTAATTTTATAAATATTTAATTAATATTTTAATTTATTTTAATTTTATAAATGATAATCCCTTATGAACGATCATATTTAGGAGGAATAACATTTTTCTCCTGAAATATGTCTATTTTGACTGTTTATGTTGTCTTTTTTTTCCGCGAACGTTCATTTTATTTATTCATTCGTTCATTCATTTATTCGTTTACCCATTCATTCATTCATTCATTCATTCATTCACTCATTTACTCTTTCGTTATTTTATCATTTATTATCTAACTATTACTTTTTGCTTTTTGTTTGCTTTTTGCAATTTCCCTCCATTATTTTTTGTCCACCTTGAATTATAGGATTTACATGAAAATAATAAAATTAAATCCTACTTACTATCTCTTTTTGAAAATAATGAATTTTTGGAAATCACGCAATACATAGAACACATTTTATGGTAGCTGTTGATACGGTAGCTTTTAAGATTGATACGGTAGTTCTTAAGATTTTTTTTAAAAACGTGAAAATTCCCGCTCACCTGGAAATAATTTTCAAAACTATCTACTATTTTACTTATTTTATTTTTTATTATTATTTTCTAGAGATTTACTTGAGATGATCTTCTATTTAGTTAGAACTTACGATTCTTGCACCTTTTATCATTTTGAACAGTAAAATTCGGCACATTTCACTATCCATTGAATCCATTTCTGGCGATGTTCGCACTTTTCATTTGATTTGGTCGATATGAATCGATATATTGATCGTTGCAAAACCGCCACTGACTTCTTTCTCCAAAAGCCCATCTTCAGCGGATTAATCCGTCTGAGAATGAGTCTGTGTAATAAATAAATATATAAATATAAATAATATAATACAAATATATATAAATATAATAATAATAAAAAATGCGATTGTGGACAATTTATCTTCCGACACAACATTTTACTATTTAGATTTTCAAAACAACAACAATTACAACTTACTGCCATAGGTATCCCTATCATAAATCGATTTGTTTTCTTTAATTTCATAACTTTTGACTCATTTATTCGATTTTCATTGTTAAATTGAATTTATTTGATTAATTTTAGGTCGGTAACGGATCCACGAAGCGGTAAACGTGTAGCGTTAAAGAAAATGCCAAACGTCTTTCAAAACCTGGCCTCTTGTAAACGGGTTTTTCGCGAAATTCGCATGCTTTCATCGTTTAAGCATGATAATGTAAGTTTATTGATTTTATTGATTTCCATTTTAAAAAAAAGCTCTTTGCATAGTTTTTTCTTTTTTAATTTGACCCCTAGAGGTAGTCGCTACGTCCACAGAATGCATATCGATTCTTGAGCATATTTTTTCTTTTTTTCGGAGTAAATTCTTGTATTTATTTATTTGGTTTTTTTTCTCTTTGTGACTTCCTTGAGACTTTTTCGTCCGGATTTTTTCTCTTCCGAATTTTTACAAAATATTCCAAAATTTCTAAGGATGATTGTGAACAGATAAAACGTTTATTATTATTTTTTCTCAAATTTTTAATCTTTAGATCGAAAACAGCTTTTTTCTTTCAGAATACGAAAAATTTTTAATTAATTATCGATAATTGTTTCCATCAAAACTTTATGAATTTTCTTCTGTGTTAGTCTGTTGGATGAAATTTTTTATTCTTTTCTCTTTTTCTTTTTTTTAATTTATTTTTTGATGCGAAATTATGATGCTTTCTCTTCTTTCCTTTTTCTCAGGATCACTTTTTTATTTTTAGATTTTAGATTTTTCTAGAAAGTAAGTAACTGAGCATTTTTCCTGCATATCTTATTTACACATGTATTTCTATTTTTCTATTTATTTTTACATTTTCTATTCATATTCTTCAGTTTTTATGTGTTTATTTAAAAGAAGAAATTTCAGGTGCTTTCCCTATTGGACATCTTGCAACCGACTAATCCACATTTCTTTCAAGAGCTGTAAGTTCGCTGTTTTCTTCATTCGGTTTCGTTTCGTTTCGTTTCATTTCATCGAAAATTTGTCGCGTTTTTTCTCTCTGGTACCTCCGCCGTAGCGTGCGCTCTCTTGCCACCCACTATTACTGCACTACACACTACTTGACCGCATGCACAGTAATTGATGCGTATCGATCGGCGGGCTGATGGATGATGGGTTGATACGCCCTCGACATCGACGACGGCGACCATCTGCCACCTCAAATAGTTGAGGTCATGAGTTCGAGGTCAACGCTCTGAGTTCATATCGGATCTCAACCAGGTTTCGGGGCCAGGTTCAAATCAAATCGCGTATCTCTTGGAGTTAGGGGGGAATTCCAGGAATTCATGAGCCTACCACACATCCCCGGCGAACGAACCGGGTTCGTGAAATCGAAAGTGAAAGAGAAATGACACGAATTTCACTCGGATTTCGAATCGGCGAAGGGGGCGGGACAAACGGGGATGAAACGAGGAATATGGGTTAGTCAGGCGATGTGTGATTATTCATTGAAACCGAAATGTCAAGGATACGAACCTGCTGGGGACATTAGTCAGGGGATTTTCTGGAGGTTGAGAAAGATCCAGGAAAAGAAAAGCCGCTACAAAAATGATTAGGGGGGCTGAGAACGGATCTACGGGACTTCTTCGCCGGAGGTCCCATGTCTTTTCTCTTTTTCTCCTCTTCTTCGACTGCTGTGCTTCCTGGCTTGGAAGCGCATTCCATCCGTAGCATTTCATTCCGAGAAGCATCCGCTACGTTTTCCATCACACATCCGAATCCCCAATGGCCATGAATTTCTTCCATGACCTAGCCAATCGTAGCCGTAATGATCGTTAATTACCGTAACCCAGGACGGACTCTCTGAACACCGGATGCTCGAAGACGAAGAAGAAGACACGCGCGAGAGCGTGCGTAAGGGGGTTCGGCTGGTGTGGTATTTGTTGGATGCTGTGTGTTGGTGGTGGTGGTGGTGGTGGTGTCCTTAGTGCCTGGTACGCGATTGACCCGCACATACCCCCCATCCGTGTACCACCACACCATCGCCAGCCCTAACAAATAACAATGCCCCGGTCATGTCTGCTCCTCCTCCTCCTCCTTCATTCTTCTTCTTCTTCGTCGCCAATTGAGCCCCCATTAATAAGAAAAGGGAATGATGATGAGGGATTGAGCATCGCTTCAGCACAGGTGCGCGGATCGTGGACAAAGAATGAATGTTTGCGAAGAAAAACTGGATGAGGTGTCCGTTATTCGAATTGTTATTCGAATTTCTGGAGTTATTCGCTGGAAAGAAACAGCAACAAGTCTGAAAATTGAAAAAATGAAAGAAAATTGACTTAAGAAGGGCTATGGAATGAAAATTCTTTTAAAAAAAAAAAGAGTATAGCCGCAAAAATGTTAACCTAGTGAAATTTCTTTGATTCCGTTTCTTGTTTTTTTCGCAATTTTCTTCGCTTTTTTTTCGGTTTGTGAACAATTTCTGGAAAAAAGAAACTATTTCTTCTTCAAAAATGAATTAAATTTTATTTATTTGGTTTAATCATCACGCATTCGAAGGGTTCCAAGAAAAAATAAATAAATAAAACTAGAATAATTATGGTATTTAGATTAGTAGTAACCCTAAAAATAGGGACTAAAAAAAGTTTTGGAGAGAATTTTTTTTCAGTTTGAATTAGTTTTAAACTGAAAAATGTCGCAAACTCCTTTTTCTGGATGGTTTACTAGAGAAAAATGCTATTTCTTCCGCTCCAATTTTGATCCTTCCGGAAAGAAATTTATTCTTTAGGAAATTTTGATCCTTCTAGAAAGAAATTTATTCCTTCAGAGCGAAAAATGAGAATGAAACTGAATGGGAAAACTTTTTAAAATAGTAACTGGACATCTAGATCACATTTTTTCTCGACAATTTCTTCTTTGGATAGACATCAGCTTGAAAATTAAAGTATGGATATCGGTACGGTAGCGCTGCTGAAGATTTCATCTCGTCAGAATTAGAAATAATCCCGTCATTGCAGCTATTATAAGTGAACTATTCTTTTTTTTCGTCGTCGTCAAGATCAATTGATTGATTGTCAGTTGATCAGTGAGGTGACATTCAATCAACTGATGTGCTGCTACAATTTATTGACGGCCTTCAATCTGTCTGCCTAAACATGTTTTTTGATCATTGAAGTGCAATAAACATGCACTTTGTGCTCATATCTTGGGTCTGAATACGGTAGCGGGGAAAAAAAGTGATCAGAAAAGAAATGATCGAAAGATTGATCAGAAAGAAAAAATTGATCATCTTTGATCAGCAACAGTGATTTTATTGTGAGGGTTGGAGGCAGTGGAAGGGATTTGAGGTCACACTTCTCCTAATAATCCCTTCAATAATTTTAAATAAAATAAATATAAATAATGTAATAATAATAATACAATGTATAATAAATAATATAATAATACAATATCTAACAAAAATAAATATATATATAAACACCGTCTAATTTGTGCTTTAATAAATTTTATTACTACATCTATATAATTAATAATTAATTACAATCCAATATAATTAAGCCAGCACATATTTAATTTATTTAGTTTTAAATGAAAGTTCCTAAATTTATGCAGTTTATATTTAAAATATTTTATATTATTTAATTTTATTAATAAATAGTATTATTATTACCTCATTTATTTATACTTACTTTATACTGTTTTATTATTTACCCATTCATTTACGCTCACTTTATACTATTTTATTATTTACTCATTTATTTACGCTTACTTAAATTATTTTATTATTTACTCATTTATTTACGCTTGCTTAAATTATTTTATTATTTATTCATTTATTTACACTTACTTTATACTATTTTACTTATTTATACTTCAATAAATATATTCTCCATATTTTAGGTACGTTTTAACGGAGCTCATGCAAAGTGATCTACATAAAATAATCGTCTCACCACAACCATTAACCGTTGATCACGTGAAAGTGTTTGTGTATCAAATTTTGAGAGGTTTGTTCTTATTTTTTTATCACATTTTTTGTGTATACAGGTCCTGTACAGAATTTCCCACTATTTTCTACGATTTGTGCAATTTTTCAGGACTAAAATATCTTCATTCGGCCAATATTCTACACAGAGACATTAAACCCGGTAATCTCCTGGTGAACAGTAATTGTATACTGAAAATTTGTGATTTTGGATTGGCAAGAATTTGGGACTCTCGAGAACGACAAAATATGACACATGAAGTGGTCACACAATACTATCGTGCACCGGAATTATTGATGGGTGCTCGAAGGTACGTGCGTTCACCCCAATCAATCGATAACGGATCAATAATCGCCAATTCAATCACATAATTCTTATAGGTATACCGGTGCGGTTGATATATGGTCGGTTGGATGTATTTTTGCGGAACTACTTGCTAGGCGGATATTATTTCAAGCACAAGGACCAATTGATCAGGTTAGTAGCGTACGATTGATTGATTGATTGATTGATTAATTGGTTGATTGATTGATCGGCGGGGATTTCCTGGATTTTCTTTTCCTCTGCACCGTTGCCTTCTTCTTGCCAGTTTTTTTCGATGATTAGGACTAGGTCAAATAAAAATTCTTTAGGATAGGTGAATTTTTTTGGGTTTTCTTCTTCTACATCGGATTTTTTCCTGAAAAAAAATCAAGCAGAGATCCTTGAATAAATCCTTGAATAACAAATAATTGATTGATTGATCGGCGGGGGTTTCTTGGATTTTCTTTTCCTCTGCACCGTTGCCTTCTTCTTGCCGGTTCTTTCGATGATTAGGACTAGATCAAATAAAAATCGTTAGAATCTGTGGATTTTCTGGATTTTCTTCTTCTACATCGAATTTTTCCTGAAAAAAACCAAGTAGAAATCCTTGAATAATTCCTTGAACAATAAATAAATCCTAGAAATAGTGGAAGAAATAGAAATAGAAAAATAAAAAATAAAAAAGAAATAGAAAAGAAAATTTAAAAAGAAAATAAAAATAGGAAATCAAGTGATTTTTTTTCAGTTGGATCTGATCATTGATCTGCTCGGGACCCCAACGCCGGAAGAAATGAAATACGCCTGCGAGGGTGCCAGGAATCATGTACTTCGTGCACCATTTCGTGTAAATACGTTCCATCGTATGCGACAACTCAGCCAACACACAACCGATGATGCCGTGCAATTGTTGGCGATTATGTTGCAATTCGATCCGGTACGTTACGTGCTGCGGTTCTACCGTAATCTTCGTACCGTAACCTCCGTATATAGGCGTAGATTTTACGAATCATTTATACCTACTTTTATTGCACACAATTACTCTTCGCCATACTCCGTACCGTACTCATTTACGATGAGAAATTATTCAATTTTACTCTCAACGCTGTTGAACGTGGTAAATAAGTAAATAACAATAACAAACAAAGCAAATAGTAAATAAGTGAAGTAATAACAGTAAATAAGTGTAGCAGTGAATAAATATCACTAATAAATAAATAAGCTAATAAGTTCGCTGATGAGTGGACGACTGAAGGAATTTCCTAGAGGAGAAATTTCCAGGAATTCAAGCGAAATTTCTAATTTTCCCCTTCTAATTCTGATTCTGGTTTCTAATTCTATTTTCTAACTTTTCTTTCTATTTTTCCCCTCCTTTTCGTCCTTTTTTCCATTTTTTTCGTGATTTTCAATGAAATAGACCAACTTAGAGATAAATAATACGATTTTCACAAAGAGTCTCTTGGTAACATTCAGCAATAAAAAGTCCCTGATTTTCAGGATAAACGAGCCACCGTCGAACAAACGTTGAAACACAGTTATTTGGATGAAGGACGAATGCGTTTCCATTCATGTATGTGCTCGTGTTGTTACACGAACACCACAGTACCCGGGAATACACGAATTTTCAGCACGGATCCGGATCCAATGGTAAGTTTACGGAAGGAAATTTTCTCTTTTTTCTTCTCTTGAATTTTGTTTTATTTTCTTCCCACATCCTACCGTATTCATTACTGTAGTTTCCCGAACCCGTTATTCCCCATAAATTTACTCATTGTTGGTCTTGGCTGAGATCCAGAATGAGATAATCATTAAGGATCAGAAAATGAGAAAAAATGAAGGAATTTTCTCCCAGGATCAATAAACTTACTGAGGGTAAACTCAATTAGAATGATACAATTTTTATGAAAATAAAATTAGAAATAAATAGAGTTAATAAAATTTTATAAAATGAGGTTTACACTGAGTAAATGAATTTCCCCTATCAGGAAATTTATAATTCAAATTTTTGACAAAAATCCTAGAAATTTTCACTTTAGCCCGTTTATTTGGTATGGAGTCCTGGTAATCCAGAATGAGTAAACCAATAAGCGTTATTCGCCAATGTTTAGCGTTAGGTAGAAGTCTTGAGAGGTCTAGATTAGGTAGATCAACAAACATCGTTAGATCTACCGAGGATAAGAAAAAATAATCCTTTTCTTTTCGGGACCCAATGTCTACACAAATAATAAAAAGTGTTATTAAAAAAGTGGAGAATTCAGCTGTCACTAGCTTTCTAGAATTCGAAATGATTAAATCAGGGAACTTTACCAAATTTACCTTAGCTTAACCCAAAAATCGATAGATACTGGGACTTGTCTCCCTCTCTCTAATACATCACGATTTTTTTCTTTTATTTATTTTTTTTTTTTTTTCTTTTGACATCCTTTTAAAAATTCAATTGAAAATTTCGCTACCACTTTTTTTCAGCACGAAATGCCATTCGATCCGAAATGGGAGAAGGAATTGTCTCGTTTATCAATGTTTGATCTACGTGATCGTATGTATAAGTTTGTCACGGAACGTACACCGCTTTTTGGGACACCGTTATGCATCAATCCGAGTTCAGCCGCGTACAAGAATTTTGCCAGGTTTGTTTTTTTCTTCTACACTTTTTTTTTGTTTTCTGTTTTACAAAAACTATTTGTCGAAGAAATTACGAAGATACGACGGAAAAAAAACCGCTCGTTTCCTGTTTTACGCACGCAAATACAAAAATAGAAATCAATACATATCTGAGAAAAAACAAAGAAAAAAGTCAGCTAACTTTGGTATTATAATAATTTTAAGTCCACCAGAAATTTCAAACTAAGTTAATTTTTTTTAAGTTTTCCCATAGTTTTATTGTTGTTTTCCTCGTCAATGTAGGTTTTTTCCGCTCGGTCTCATAGTAGAAGTTAACTAATTGCAGTTCAAAAAGAATTTTTCTTTAAAAAAAAAACATTTGTTCGATTTCTTCCAGTTCCAAAAGAATTTTTCTCATCCCATCAAAATCAAAAATCCATATTTTGCAACTTTTCTGTGGAAATTTCCGCTTATTTTGGACGTCGTCACATCGTTTGAATTTCGGGAAGTTTTTATTCTTGCTCGGACTTATATTATCTAGAAGAATGCTCTGCTTCGTGGATTTTAAAATTTGAAATTCTAGTTTTAAATTTTAAACTTTTAAAACTCCCAAAAATTCCAAACTTTTAGTAAATTCACTTTCAATTTTTACCTCTCACCTGAATTTTTTGTTTTCAGTTCCTCCGTGGCACAAGCATCCGAACTACCGCCGTCACCGAACGCGTGGGATTAATCGGGACCGTCGAGTCGAGTCGAGTCGCTCGTGTCGCTCGTGCCGCTCGCTCGCGCGCCCAGCCAATCAATATGTTGAGCCCAATTCACTTTCAAAGAAGAAAAGCACTGTCGTTCATTATTTTTTTTTGCAAAAATTAATATGATTATATCAGACTCCTCATATCCGACTTCCTCATTCACATCCTGCCTGCTTAAATTTTAATGATCGTTTATACTTTATATACGCTATGCGTGTGCGGACAACATATATATGTATACACCACACACATACACACGATCTGATTCGGTTTTTAGGCACCAGTGCTGCTCGCCCTTTCTCTCACCCCTCCCTCACCCCGCTCCCCGTTTATACTAAACGCCCTGATGGCTTTCATCCTTTCTTTTTTTCTCTCAATCTACTAACGTTGCGGTCCACCGCCGTATATGTTATGTTATTTCTCACCGTATAACTCTTTCATTATTGATTTATTGATTTGTATTATTCTAGGGAGCATATGTATGTATGTGCGTGTGTTCTATATTGTATAGTCATTTACCGCCGAATGTGATGATCCATTGCCGTATTGTGTGTCTAATAACCCTATCTCCTCATCCATATTTTAACTAAGCAAAAAAATCGATAATAACCACCAAACAAACAGCAAGATTATCGAGCAACAACTCGTCAGTGCTTTCGTCCGTTTACACTTCCCCCCACCCACCCGCCCACGCCTCCCGCGTCCCGCGCGATTTATTATGTCGTTACCCCCGTTTTTTCCCCCTTCTTTTTTTCTTTTTCTTTTCGCCCCTCGATCATCCACTCATTCGTTTTGGTTCAGCCGATGTCTTTCAGAGGCGCCCCATGGCGCGTCTCCAACGCCCGCCTATAGTCGGGCGCGCTCTCTCGCCCGCCCGCCCGCTCGCCCACCCGCCCGCCCACCCGTTCGTTTCACGTTAATTTTCGAAGTGTGATGTGTGTGATTTGCTTCTTCTTTTTTTTGTATTTATCTTTTCCATCTCCCTATAACACGTGTTGTATTGTGAGTCTCGCAGCTCAAACATCCCACTCGACATACTTTCATAACATTTTCATTTTATAACACTCAATCCGCGATTTTTTCTACTACTTCTTCTTCTTCTTCTTCGGGGACGCTGATCCCGTTCCAATTATCCATTTTGTGTGCTTGTATATACTTTATTTTGAGGTTTGTGATTAATTGTGTTGTATTTCCTGTTTTAACACGGTTTCATCACGTTTGGTGCGGCGTTTTTCTCCGGTCCGCGAGGTCCTGGCACGAAAATTGGCCAGGGGCGCCGCATGCGTGCGGCGTGTGCGGTCGCCTGCGTGGACATAAGTCCCGAGTTGGCTTTTTTCCGGGGGGAAAAATGGCGTCAAAAGTGATGAAATCTCATCACCCCCACCCCGTATCCCTCGTTCCTCGTTCTTACGTAGCTCGTACTACTTTTCTCGTCTAGTGTTCGCCTCAAAGTTGTTAACTGAGCAGCTCTTCCAAGTATAGTAGCCAAGCTTCCCCCTAACGGCCAAATACGTCCTTCACAAGTGATTTTGTGGGTATTATTTTCAAGAAATATTGTCATTTTATATTTTGATGTTTATAGTAGTAGATATGTGTATGATGTGTGTAGTATATACGAATGTTTGTGTGTGGATGGATGTGCTGCTCTGATCACACATCACATTTCCCCCACCCAGAAACTCGTCCACTCTAGACTCTAACACCGCCGCCGCCCTCCTACGTCCTCCTCAACACGAGACCGTACATGTGTGCATTTTCACTCACCATTCTTGGCTTGATTCATGTTTTTTTTTTGTTTTTCCTTCCTCCTCCATATTATACCCATATTTCGACCCTCATCGTCGTAGTCAGGATATCGATCGATCGATTCGATCTATATTTACCATATACCAGTAAAAATATTGATCGATCGATATCCTCTTTATCGTCTAGTTCATTTATTATCCCTGTCCATTCGGTTAGTTACAGTTAATTTATGTTGATCGATATTGATTGTTATCGATCAATTGTGATTGGTTTTAAAATCACATCGTGTGCGTCTGTGTTCCTCTCCTCGATTGACCCTCACATCACACCTCTCGCTTCGATGATTGGGCGGAGATTGTCATAATATTGTTATATAAATTGCCCATTTTCTAGTAATAAATCTTAAGATGAGCCGTTGTCCTTGTGAGCAATCGATATATTGATCTATTCAAAAGTTGAAGCAAATTCTTACGGTAGACTTTCTAGAAGTAGCGCTCAAGAAATGTTTGTTTTAAAGACATAATCCTCGGTTAAAATAACGTGTAGTTCACTGGAATTTTTTTGGAACTGTACGAGTTGCGTTGGCTTTTTGTACGAGTTTTCTCGGAAACTGGCAACAATGTTGCTGCATTGACGACATCAATTTATTGATTATACACAGTAGAACATGTAAAACACCGGTACAAGCGATGTAACTCGTCCGAGTCGCGTGGGAAAATTTGGTAGTCAACAAAATAGCTCCTGGAAAGCTCTTGAAGATGAGATTTTCCACATTTTCAAAATTTTCAACGGCTCGTAAATGTGTTTAATGATTCCCAAGAACTATATTTCCGGAAAAATCCCGAGAATAACACCTGGATAGTGATTTTTCTCCGGACAATTCGAAAAAAGTGGGTGAAAAAAAGAAGAAAATTCAACTAAAAAAATTGAAGTAAATATCGTTCGTTCGTGAAAAATAAGAATATTTTATATAAAGTATTTCTGGGGGAATATTTTGAACTGAAACGAACTCTACTCGTTCGTGAAAAATGACAATATTTTATTTAAAATATTCCTGGGGAAAATTTTGTGTCTAGTTTGTCTACACATATATTCAGAAACATCCAGAAATCCCGAAACAGATTGGGATCAATTTTAAGTCTTCTTCTTGGAAGTTAACTGAAAGCCGAAACCGACCCTGAAAATCAGTGAGGCGAGAGCCTCAGCCGTAATGTCTACAATCTCGTCAGGATACTGTCTATTTGTTTATTATTTATTTATTTGTAAAATAAAATAGCAATGATGATAACAACAGTAAAAATGGTAAAAACAATGACGAAACGATAAGATGAATGATGGTATCCTGACGTGATTTATCAAGCGCTAGCGGAATATTTCCGATTTTCAATTCATTCCGGATGGTTCATTCCAAGAAGTCCATTTCGGACACGCGGTGAACATCATGTGCGTCCCGACGAAGCTGAGAAATCCGGCGCTAGTAGCGGATCGTGTCACGGGTGCCAGAGCCGCCGACGGATCGCTGACCGAATTGGAACTGAGCCCACCACGATTATCTAGACGCCAGCACCGGAAATAGTGGTGGAATTCCACGAAGCAGTCTGTCCTGCTCAGTGGTATATAATAGTTAGATTCGTATGATTTATATGCAAGAGAAATTTTTTTTTTGGAAAATAAATATAACAGAAAAAAATGACAAAAACGAGAAAAAACCAGAAAATTTCACGGTCAGATGATGTCAGGAGATGGCAAAAACAAAGTGTTGTACCTGTTTCAAAAAGTGAAGCGTAAATTAAAATCTATGAAATTTTCTTGGAGATCTGCCCAATTACTTTAAAACTGTTAAATATTAAACATACAATGTAAAACAGTAGGATCACAGCATTACAATTTTCAAAAACGAAAATTATAAAAAAAAACTTTCGTGGAACGAAAAAGGTGAAAAAACGTAAATTTATGGCGTTTTTTGCAGCTGCAAGTCCTGCCACGGAATTTTCTCGACATTTTTTGAATTATTTCCGAATTTTAGTAAAATCGGTGACATCTACGTTGTGTTCCACGATTAGCAGTGGAAATGCAAAACATCTGCTCCGTGGGAGGATCGAACTCCCGACCTCGGCATTGCTTATAATTATAAGTACCACGCGCTAACCAACTGCGCCAACGGAGCACGGGTTGAAGTTTCGTAAAAGTGGTAGTTGATGTTCATGATAATTTTCATGCATTTTCTTGTTAGGAATTAACGTCTAACAAAAATCCATGGATTCGCTTTTTACACTGTTATTTATTTGGCTAATTTTTATTATTATTTATTTTTAAAAAACTAGAAAATTTTCATGAATTACGACAGAAAATTTGGTTTCCTTCAACGAGAAACGTCCTTCTAAATCTCTCTTACGGGGGAAAAATGAAAGAGAAATTGCTAGAAATAATAAATCATCATAAGTCTAACTGTGAAATATTAAAAAAAAATACGGCCTAACATGTGAAAAAAATGAAAAAAGAGAGAAAAAACAGCATGTCTTTATCGGGGGGTCTTTAGGCACATTTTGATGCTCTTCTGTTCCGCGGAAACAACAGAAGAAATTTTTGGTGAAATTTGCTAATTTTACAAATTCAAATAATCTAAATACGTGAACTTATATTCTAGAAAAGTATATACTCCCATTGACTCCGTCGAAGACTAAAAATAGCAGTTTCCAACGTTTTCTCCACGAATTCCTCAAATGTTTCAATGAAAATCTTTATTTTTACCAATTTTGTTTTCTTGGAAAATCTGTGTCTCTTTAGTAAATCACTATAAAATCCTTTAACTTCACTGGGTTATTTTTTTTTCTTGAAAAAATTGTTGCACCTAAAATTGTTAGTTGCATTCCACAAAGAACTGCACATAAGAGGTTTTACTCACTGAAAACGATAAGAATTTTTGCGTAGTGTCGGTTCTACCGGAAGAGAGGACCAGTAAACCTTAAGGAATTTTCCTAGAACGTCTTTATTTTGCCCCAGATCTTCAAATATCTTTCAATCAGTCGTTCACTGTTCCTTGATAAAGCATAAAGGGCACAAAGTGTCCTGCGTTAATCAATCCGTTTGGGACCCACAAATGCGCCCACTTCAATTCAGAGTCGTTTGAGTCGGTTCACGAACGTGTAGCTGTCCCACATACAATGACTTGCGGGAGCTAATGGGCGATGGGTCAAGTCAGTGCTTTTATCCTTCCGGACATGCCTGGAACCATCGACCATCATTTATCGACCCCGGAAGGTGGAAAGATTTAGTTGGCACTGGGGCGGTTTCGAACTATCGATAGATTGTGCAGTCACAGTCGGATCTCCTACCAACTGCTCTACACCCTCCCTTTGTTTTCCTCCCCTTTTTTGTTGTTAATGATATTTTTGATATTTTCTTTGATATTTTTGTTTTTGAAATCTCTTTCCTATCAGGTCTCTTTTAATATTTTAGGTCAATCAATTGTTATTTTTGCTCTATTTCCTCGTAATTTTGTGTTTTTAAGCTTTTTCTGAACAGGATGCGCCTTCTTTTCATTTTTTAAATTTGTTTTATTCCATAAAAACACCTGATCGCGTGTAAATAAAGATTAGAACGTTAAAGGGATGAACTGATTAGCGAAAACCAACGAGTGGAGCCCAGCTCCGTGTTGGATCGAAGGATGAGGGTGAGTTTGAGCCGGAGGAGGTTGAGGTGAGCAGCAGGAGCTGGACCCGAGAGAGGTCCGGGCAGTGGGCGACAGGCGGCGCGATGTTGTGACCATCGGTCCCCGTCACATCCGCGGATCGCCGTATGGCTGCAGCATTGAAATGTGCCAGCCAGGACATTTGTTGTTCCACTTATCCTAAAGCGTATCGATCCATATGAAATCAATCAACTAATCCGTACCTATGGCCCTAGTAGCTCGTATATCCTCGATTTCCATCCATAATTCACTGCCAATCTATCCATTATTGTTTGTTCATGATCTATCGGAAAAATCGACTACCTAACAGCAATCGATATTTCATGTTCAACCTTCGATTTACGTTTTTCTTGATTATTTCAATCCAGAAAATCAGTCTTTTATAAATTCTCTCTTATGAAATCATTTGAGAATTTTGATCTCTGGAATTCTTGAATTTTCGTAGCACTTGATCAAAGATCTTATGTGATATGTTCATGTTGTTTATGTTATGTTTATGTTTATATTCTAATGCTGTGATATTCTTTTTTCCCCATTAGAATTTTATTTGTCTTCTCTTCTCTCTTCTCTTTCTTTTCTCTTTTTCTTCTCTGTAACTCACACCATAAAATTTTATTAGCAGCTCATTCAAAAAAAAAGTTGGACTTGTGAAAATTTCCAACACTTAAAAATAGCTCTAACAAGAGTCTCAAAACCACATTCAATTCATACGTATTGATCCAACGTGAGCGTTTCCCAATCTGTTATCAGATGGCCTCATAGATTTTTTTCCCCAAAAGTGCACAAAAAAAAACTTTCAGCAATTGGTGATTTTTGGTAAAAAAAAAAGTAACTGTGATCACCCTGATCCTAGATTTCTGATTTTATTTTTTTTATTTTCATTTTATTATTTTTTTTTATTTTTTTATTTATGATTTATTTTGTTTCTGTTGTTATTTTTTAGCTTAGATATTCGCGAAACACCATTCTTGTATAAAATACCACTAGATAAGAAAAAAATGAACAAAAATAAATTAAAATAATAGTAAACAACGAAGAAATATGCTTACGAGCAGCTGTTCAGTCAGGAGAACTAAGTAGTAGTGATATCGGTGTGTAAATATGTGAACGAAGCAGCTTTGAACATTCGTTTTCGATCGATAATCCTTAATTTGTCAATTATGCGGTCATTTGGCAATTTTTTTCCCTGAAATTACGTTCTACGCACATTTGATCGGAGAAATCAAAAGAACGACCGTTCAAGAACGACTTTCGAGTTCTGTTGGTCAACTCTTTTGGATTTTTTTTTTTACATTTTTCTTGGATTTAAATTTCTGGCAGAATCTCATGAATAAAGATAGACTTGACTCTTCATCTATTCAATGAAGAAATAAGTAAAATTAAGTGTTTTAATAAAGTAATAAAGAATAATGAGGAATTGTCTGTTTTTACGTTTAATCAAGCAACACACATGAAATCTCTTCCTAACAGCCTCACACAATTTTTACGCTGCTCGTTAGCACTTCTTTAAAATTTGCCTGCTCGTAGTGCTGCAATTGTCCTGACATTGTCTGGAAAACTCTTACAACAGACTGCTGCTTTCTGACTGCCGTCAGCAAAAATGTGGCGTTTTTCGCGAACAGAGGCAAATGTTTGAAAAAAAAAACCGTAATACGATATATCTGAATAGAAACTGGATCGCTTAAAGAAAGTTTATCACGAATGTTGGGACCTATCCACGGCAATAGATTGCTAAGGGTGTACATCACAAGTATGGTAGCAATTACACTCAATTTCCCCTGATAGCCGTGAAAAACGGCGTGGGAAACTGCCTTGTTGATCGAATTTCCCTACGAGACACCTGGCAACGCGCCGAGTATGCGAACGCAAGCATACGCAGCGCGTCTGCTGGCGAGTGGGGGACCAACGTGCTACTTGATGCGGCCTCTCCCGTGCGTACATGGTACGTTGTAAGGTGTCTCGTAGTGGGATTTGATCGAGTGGGCTGCTTCCCACGCTCCTCTTCACGGCAACTACAAGGAATTGAATGTGATCACTCGCTCTAATCTATACCCCTACGCCTATCGTTTAGTGTGCCGATCCTAACATTGTCGATTTCGACGGATGTGCTGCCTTTAAACATCGCTTCAGGTGTTTTTTAATGGAATTTTCCAGCTGCTGTTGTGTGTTTCTGGATGAAATATGTGAGATGTCAAAATATTGACGTCTTTGTGCATACGGTTAAATCGAATGCGTCAGCTGCATCCATAAAACCTGCATGAAATAAATTGGTTCCTGGACACTTCACCTTCTTATTCATATCCCACATGCGTTCGTTCGGCAACTTTTATTCGTTTACACAACCTTTCAACACACCGATTCGTAACACTTATTCGGGAAATTTTATGGTTGAAAATTTGGGAAATTTTCAATTTCGAGCATTTTTGATCGTGATCGATGATCGCGTCGAGAAAAAGCGTTTTTCCTCTTTTACAACACACACACACAAACAGATGTCTACACGACTTCTCAATCCGGACGACGCGGACGATTCGGACTCATCGGATACCTCCACGGATTCGCCGGTGAAAATCCCCAAAAGATCGGCAACAGTTTCGCCAAGCACAAGAAGTCTGCTAAGAGAACATCGACGGTAAATTTTTACTAATTTTTTCGTCTCATTTCATTTTTTCCATCTATCATCTCTTTTTTTGCCTCTAGATTTGTTATTTCTTCATTATCATGGCTCTCTTCTTCAATTTCTTACTTTTCTATTGCGGAAAATCAGTAACAGCAACCAAATTCCTTGGATTTCGAGATTCCCGCAACCTTTTTTTCCTCGAATTTTTCGAAAATTTCTCGACCTTCTCGAACTATCTTCGTTATATGGTACTGATTTCAATTCTATAAATAGAATTATCAGAAAAAAAGAGACAGTAGTAAATAAATAAGATTATAGACTCATAAAAAATTCTAGAAATGAAAAATATTCGGAGCCACAAATCAATCAAATCAATGCGTCAATCTATGGCTCTTTTCTCGTCTTGATCTAAATTTTATTGATTTTTCTGATAATTTTCTAGTAGAACTGATTGCTTCTTAATATGTATGTGTGAATAAAATTTGACTTGAATTCGGAATTGAATTTCCTGAAAGAAATCTGATTGATTTGGAAAAAATTCACTCGAGAACAGATCCAAACATTGTCGAATTTTCTTCACAGTGGATCCGGCGGACGGATTTTCCCGCCTACAAATATGATCGATTTTCATAGTACCGGCATGGAGGAGATGTAATCTCGTACGTAATTCCGTTTCCCTCTTTTTTTTTGCGTTTTTCTCCTACCGTAACTTTAAATTGTATTGTGTAGCATTTTGTTGGTGAATTATACTGGACACATGAAATTGAGAATATACTTTTTCTCTGGTAGTTTGGAAAATAGAGGAACATAAAAAATACGAAAAAAAATAACAGAATAAAATAATAAATGACATAAAATAGTGCTAAACTTTATAAAATCACATTAAAATCATACATAAAATCAAATTTATAAAATCAAGCCAAATTCCACAGAATCCCTCGAATTTGAAGAGAAGTAGTGTCACCTTTGGATCAGGGTTCAAGCCGAGGTTTTAAAATTTTACGGTTGTGAAGGCCCCGGTGGCGTGAGGCGATATATAATGAGGAGAAGGTGTTCCCCCACCTACTTGGCGGTCTGTATATTCGTCTGTTTCTTTGTTGTCTGTTTGTTTTTATGTATATGTTTGTTTTTCTGTTTGCTTACCTGTTTGTTTGTTTGTCTGTTCGTCTGTCTGTCTGTCTGTGTGTCTGTCTGTGTGTCTGTGTGTCTGTCTGTCTGTGTGTCTGTGTGTCTATCTGTCTGTCCGTCTGTTCATGACTACACTTTTTCTGTGTTTTTATGAATGTTCGACGTTTTCTAGCTGGAATTGTTAGCAATGACGGCTACTGTACTGACTGTAGAATCTCTGTCCTCTTCTCGGAATCCTATACACCATTCTGGATACTAAATTTTTAGAAATTTCTTCAAAAAAAAAGTTTTTCTTAACATTAATTTTCCTAGAAGTTCTCCTCGAAAATTAACTTGTTTCTACAAAGCGTTTTTCCTAAACGTTCTCCTAGAAAATTAGATTTTTTCTTATGAAGGTAAGTATTTCTTTCCACTTTCTTTTCTGTATTATTTTTTTTCACGAAACTGAACATATTCCTTTCATTTCCTACCTCATTTCCTACCTTATTTTCCTCAACAAAAAAAAAACAGAGCCTAAAGCATCTTATCGCTTTCCCATACTATTTACACTGCTTATTACTCTCGCTGGTTCATTTTCCACGACTGGTATAGCACCCACTCTTCTTTCTGGAATTGATTCCTCCTTGATGGATCCACATCCACAAAAGAAAAAAAAAGTTGAGAACCTTCGAGAAAATGGCGCTACCGCGGTTGCCGCTTTTCTTCGGTGAATCATGCGCTTTAAAGCACTTTTCGGTTCGGATTGCTATTGATTTTGAAATTGATGGCAGCCAGCGACGATCTCGTGCTCTCGGTCTCGTGGATTCTGAAGTATTTAAGGCTAAGGCAAATTCAACTGTACATACATGTGTTCGTGTGTTTTCCGTCCCGAAATCATTGCTTCTCTATTTTTTCCTATTCTATTTTTCTCTTATTTTTATTCTTATTTTCTTTTCTATTTTCTTCTTATTTTCTTATTCTTTTTTAAAAATTTTTCTCTGATAATTCTGGAAAATTATCTCTTCTCTGGATTTATGTTTCCTTGTTTTGACAACGACAACGTTTTTGGTGAAACTTTACTGCTGGCTTTTTCAGTTAACAATTTTCTATTTCTATTTCATCTATTCCCTTTATAACAATTTTTTATGCATAAAAAAATTGAAATTTGAAAAAGGTGCCTAAATTAATTCTTATCTGCTTAATTTAATTCTTATATGTTCACTGAACCCAAATAGGTGCATTCATGTTTTCTTGTTGTCCTAACGAGGTTTTAGTGAAACTTTATTATTTGCCTGACGTTTCGACAAACTCCTCTTTATTAAAGGCATCACACCTCATCTGTGACACACCACAACTCATCTTCCATGGAGAGATTCCAACAGTCTACTTCCGTAATACGCACCTTTAACCCCTCTGGCGGTTATGACGTAACATTATATACGTCATGGAGTGCACCCTTTGTGCAGTCGTTCGCACCTAAAGGCACCCCCTCACGAATTTGGGGTGGTATGGATTTCCGATGGCCGAGGACTCGTATAAAGGGATCGTAGATTATGGAGAGAGGGGTGATTTCGTCCATTTCTTGCTAAATGGCGTAAAAAACGACCCGGAAGATGCTGCATGTGCATGCGGCTGGCGCGCTCCAATCGAACTCGTTGTAGAAAATAGCGCCCCGGAACGCTCGAAGCTCCATCTTCCGGGTCGTTTTTTACGGCAGTTAGCAAGAAATGGACGGAATCACCTTACTCGCCATAATCTACTACTCCTTATTCGAATAATCCACCTCAAATCGGTACCATCCCAGATTCGTGGAGTGATGCCTTTAAAGGCCTAAAAATGGTTCGAGGTCCATTTGATGCTATCCACATCCCATCAAGCTTCTCCTCTCTCCTCGCGAAGCCTCAATAGGGAGGCTAAGGCTGGTGAACCACCGCATTCTTACAGATTGTCACCTAAGGCTAATGAGATCCACGTACTGTACAGTATCCTTAAGGATTGGGTTCTGGATGGTGTTAAGGAACTGCATGTAGGACAATCTTATAGCCGACAAGTGTCACGAACGGTAATAAAGTCATTAGTAATAGATAAGTGCTCATTTTTGTTATTCACGGATGGATTCCTGACGGGAAATCCAGAATGTGCATTCTCAGAAGGAGCGTTTGGGTGTTTTCTGAAAAGATTTTCAAGAGAATTTTTCGGAATCGAAGATTATTTTTTTGAGTTTCTGGGAGAAAATTGAGTATTCAATCCGAGGATAACCCGGTCCTCGTTTATTTATTGATTTTGCCTCTCTTTTAACATTTCTTTGCTCGGTTTTTCTCATTTATTTTTGGTTCCACTGCTTCTTTCTTTATATTGTGTATGGGACAATTTTATAATTCAAAGAGTATTACGAACAGCAACCGAGTGATTAGTAATTGACCCACAATCATTCATTTCTGCAATATTCATTATTCCTGGATTCCTGAAAGGAAATCCGGAATGCTTTCAGTCCCTTCCTAACCTTTATTAAATTTATTATTAATTTATTTTTTATCAGTATTTAGTTGTTTTTGTTAATTACCTGTATACTTTATTAAATTCCCGAATGAACTACAGTACCTCGATTTCCAGGAGACGATCCGATTTCAATCTAGATGGTGAAAAAGAAAAACGTCGACGAAGTATGGCCCGTAGCAGTAGGGAACATAGTGTCGTCCGACGACATCTGCGTAAGACCAGTAGTGAGCCGAACGTAGAAGGAGTAGGAGTGGTAAGTCATGAGTCTAGATAAGAAATTTTTTTCTCCTCTTTTAAAAATCACTGATTTTAGTAATTAATTTGGGAATTATCATCAATTATTAATTATTAATTACTTATTTATATTTATGTTTTTATATTTGTATATTTTTTATATTTTATTTACATTTATATTTTTATATTTTTTACATCTATATTTTATTATATTCTATGTATATTATATTGTATTTATTTATATTATTATTTATTATTTATTTTTTGCATGTTTATTATTATACTACCTATTATATTGTCCATATTTATTATTTATATCATATTTCATTTATATTTTATCATCATTATTCATCATGTTACTACTTATCTTTATTTATTACCAGTTTATTTTTTATTATTTTTTATTCATTATTTTAGCACAAATAGCTAGAATGCCCAACTCATTCTTTTGCTTCGTAGCTAAGAAACTCGTACACGAACCTTTCGTACGAGTTTTCCATTTCCGAGTAGGATACTCGTACAAATGTTGCTTCGGAAATATGTAAGGGTATGATACTGAGGTTTTCACGGATTCTCGTATCTTGAACTAAAATATGACAAGCGCTCGCATATCAGGTTGTTCCATAAGTTTTTTTTTCGAATCAATAATCTTTCTTCTAATAATTTTATTTTTTTATAATAAATTTTAGTTCACAGGGACTGGAGTCTTAGCTCAAGAAAAAACGACAATTTATTGGATTATATACAAATATACATAAATAATAGCAATTTTTTTCTAAATTTAAACACACAAAGAAAAAAAAAACTGTAAGTATACTGTAACTATCTGAAAAAGCACTTTTTTCTCTACAAGGTAGCGCTTTTGGATCTATGGCGATTGATTTTCTTTTTTAATTTTTAGATCAATATTCGTCAGATCGATAGACGAAGCTTTATAGCACTATCTGCTGACTATCTCTTCTGTTGGCTGTAATATCTTTGTAGCCGAATAGAAATTTTTCAGAAATTTTAAGAAAAAATAAATTTACTTTTAAAAATTAAAAGGTCAAATTAAAATTGGATTAAAACTGAAGTTTATTTCGTAGAAAATAGCAATTTTTTCTAAATTTAAACACACAGAGAAAAAAATAACTGTAAGTATACTATACTGTATACTGTAACTATTTGAAAAAGCACTTTTTTCTCTACAAGGTAGCGCTTTTGGATTTATGGATTTGTCAGATCGATAGACGAAGACGATATTATTATGTATTTTGTTAACTAGAATATTTTTGTAGTTGAACAGAATTTTTTCCAGAACTTTTAAGAAAAATTAAATTAAATTTAAAAAAAATTAGAAACTTATAAATTAAAATTGAATTACAATTAGATTTAAATTGAAATTTATTTTAAAAAGAATAAACAAATAAATAAACTTTATCGGACAATCTGACAAAGTTGCAATGCACAGAACAAATCTCATGGATGTAATGGATGATCCACGGAACGATCAAAGTGCAGCTGAACCTATCAATTTCGAGCTCGAGCTTGGACGAGTTTACAGCACGCCGCCCTTCCCAAAATCTATACACTTAATTATACACTTAATATATGTATAGGTCACGGTATCACGTGAATCACGTGAACATCACACAACGTGGAAATGCTATGAACTCGTCCTTCGTGTTGGTTTGTGTTGACATGTATCGAAAGAGGAGCAAAGGTAAGGGGGGGGGACACTCAACACTGCTCTAATCGAACTGGACACTGGGGCGCAAAATTGCAATTAAAGCACGAAATCGGTCTTTAAGAGCCAAACAGACTTTCCCATTTAATGCCTAAGAACGGTATTGAGAAGGCGATAGTTTGCTAATTGATAGTTCATCATTAGAAGTGAATAGTTGGGTCAGTTGGGACCCTAAAACCTAGGAGTTCGTGTTCAATGGGACCCACAACATTGAGGATAATAGGCTATTCACAGAAAAAAAATTATTTTTTTTTTTTTTTTTTTATTTTTTTTTTTTTAAAAATTTTTTTTTTTAATTTTTTTTTTTTTTTTTTTTTTTTTTTATTTTTTTTTAAAAAAAAATAATTTTTATAAATAAAGAATACAATAATTAAGAGAAGATAGAGGTGGAACTATCAATCCTTAAACTTCACCACGCTCTCCACTACATACTTATTACCATACCGTACATATTCTACGATCTATTACTGTTCAACGGTAAAAAAAATGACCAAAAATTGCCTCAGTAATGATTTCTCGACAATTGGCGGCACTTGACAGCTGAGAACGATTTTTTTGCCCTGGGAACGATTTTTAACTCTGGGAACGCGTTTTGTGCTGTAGGAACGATTTATGTGCTCTAGTAACGATTTTTTTGACCTGAGAACCATTTTTGTGCCCTGAGAACGATTTTTTATGCTCTAAAAACAGTTCACCTGCTTTAGGAACGGTTTGTGTGCTTTGGGAACAATTTTTGTGCCGCAGGAACGATTTTTGTGCTCACGTCTGCTCTAGGGACGAGTTTTGTGCTTTGTGAACGATTTGTGTGCCCTGAGAACCATTTTTGTGCTCTGAGAACGTGTTTTGTGCTCTAGGAATTATTTTTCATGTTCCAAGAACAATTTTTGTGCCGTAGGAACGAGCACTGCCTTCACTCAACTTCCTTTGTACCAAAAAAAGATAAGAATATGCATTCTTTCAACAACGATTTCCGGAAATAATATGATAATAATAACAAAACAACTAATAATAATGAATGATAAAACAAAACAACATGAGAATGAAATAAGAAAAAGAAAAAATGAATAATAAGAATGATTATAAACGGCGGGTAGTGACGAGACAAAAATTACGTTTAATTTGCTGAAAAAAAGAAATTAAAGAGTCACGAGATGAATTTTTGAAGAAAATTTTGTTTTTTTAAATGAATTTTTGAATGAAGGAGTTACAGTACGTAGTGATCCAGCCAAAACCACAGTATTTCTACAATTCGCAGCGATTCATTGCAATTTTTCAGATTGACATCATTGCTCTCAGCAAACTGCTTAATTCCATACCAAAATTCACCACACCACAACAGGTAAGCGTACTTACTTGAAGTTACTGGTTACTTTTCTGAGAGTAGAAACAGACTTGGAAGAGGAGGATGCTGAACTACCAAGTCATAGCTTTTTTGTAAGGACAAAACACTTTTAATTTGATTCCTTCTCCCAGAAAATTCCTTTGAAAACAAATCAGATGCACTGGTTACATGCAAGGAATCCCAATCCTTGACAGAGTACACCTAAAGGTCGCAAATCACAGAATTAAGGTATTTAAGATCTTTTCAGAAAAGGATAGGGTTAAGGGTGCAGAGTCGCCCCTGAAAAACGGCGTGGGAAACGACCTTCGGTGATCAAATTCTCCTACAAAACACCTGGTAACGCGACACCTCTATACCCTCAGGTTGCCTCAACAACCTATTTCTTCGTTTGGCTCGGATAGGCTGCTAAGGAAACCTCGTTGATTTTCGTTCATTCGCTTGAGGACGCAACGAGTGTAAAGACACGGCGCGTTGCTATGTGTCTCGTAGGGAGATTCGATCACCAAAGCCGTTTCTCACGCCGTTTTTAAGGACAGTTTGAGGAGAATTGAGCATGCACACACTCATACTCGTGATCTACACCACTAACTCTATCTTTCCATGGAGAGATTCCAACATCGTCTACTTCCGTAATACGCTACCTTTAACCCCTCTGGCGGTTATGACGTATACATTATATACGTCATGGAGTGCACCTTTTGTGCAGTCGTGTCGCACCTAAAGGCACCTCCCCACGAATTTGGGGTGGTATGGATTTCCGATGGCCGAGGACTGTACGGGGTCGTAGATTATGGAGAGAGGGGTGATTTCGTCCATTTCTTGCTAAATGGCGTAAAAAACGGCCCGGAAGATGCTGCATGTGCATGCGGCTGGCGCGCTCCAATCGAACTCGTAAAAAATAACGCCGGAACGTTCAAAGCCGTATTTTCCGGGCCATTTTTTCGGCAATTAGGAAGAGATGGACGGAATCACCCACCTCTCCATAATCTACGATCCCGTATACGAATACTCCACCTGAAATCCGTACCATCTCAGATTCGTGGGGTGATGCCTTTAAAGGGTTAAATAGCAACAGACGACTTTTTTTAGGCAGAAGTAGGGGCGGGGCACGACGGGCGGTATGCAAGGGTAGTTATTACAGAGGACCTCGCTGCGGGTAGGTGGCCGCCGACCTTTAACATCTGGAGGATTTGTAGGATTCGCTTAAGAATTCCAGAAACGAGTTTAAGTTTATAAGCTGCCCTTAGGGAATGCTTGAAATAGTGCGATTAACTCAAATTTATAAGAACTTAAGCACTACCGCCTTAATTTATGCAATCATGCTGGTTTAATGAATTTTAAGTTGGCTATGCCTGGTTTCCACATTCTTTTTCGTTCACAAGCTCCCTTACTACCCTTTCCTTTAAATTTTTTGTTGCCTTTCCATATAAAAAGTAGTTGAAGCACCTCTGCCTTCATCTGAGTTCAGGATGACTCTGATTCTGGCGGTGAAGACGTAACCACTGAAATCGAGGAACTACGCGATGCGGCAAAATCGATCCAATCGCTCCAGCGAGTGCTGAAAATGCCACAACATTCTTCTGATCGAGGAGGTAAATTTCACTAGGAGTTCGGCAAGGATCACAGGATTCGCCGATTCTCCGAGAAAACCACGAAGAAAACCACGTTTCTCCTATCTTTGAGGAAAATTCTTTTCAATTTCCTCATCAAAACGAGCCCTAGTTTTAAA
Source organism: Necator americanus (assembly GCF_031761385.1). Lineage (NCBI taxonomy): Eukaryota > Metazoa > Nematoda > Chromadorea > Rhabditida > Ancylostomatidae > Necator > Necator americanus. The sequence continues at coordinate 34,915,583 of NC_087373.1, read as the reverse complement.
GTACTTCAATTTCACCCCATTAGCAACTTTTGTTAACTAATAAATTTTTGTAGAATATAGGAAATACGAGGAGAAATAGAACAGGCTCATAACTTATCTTTGGATATTATCAATGGTATTTTTTTCAGTTTTCTCTGATGTCGACGAATCGTCGATCGCGGCAGATTCAAGCGTGGACGGACGAGTTTCCGGTATATCCACTCGTCTGGGTCATCCAAGAGGAGTGATGCAATTTCTCCCCTCAATGGGGTACGGTATTATGAACAGATGAAGAGATGTGGGAAGAAGAACAGCATGATCTCCAGCAGCTTCGAACAAATTCAAGCATTCGTATATTCGTGGAAAATTCCGAACTTTCCTAACTTTTTTTGAAGAGTTATGATATCTTGTGAAACTCCGCCAAGACCAAATAAAAAAAAATAGAAAAAAATATTTTGTCGAGAAAACTCCGACTTCTTAAATGTAAAGCGTAAATGTAAATCCTTCATATTTTCAAGAACCGAACAAATTCTCAAATATTTCTCCCACTAACAACCAAGTCACCGACTAAACAAATGAAATTTGATTACTGTCTTCTTTCTTCTCAGCTCTCCTGTATCTTTTTTTCCCTGCTCCAAATTTTCCATGAGAAATAAATTTTCAAAACTCCCGCCATTAGTTTCCACAAATTCTTCAAAGCGCTTTGGTAAAGCTGTCACTGTCGCTGGTTTCAGGTGGTTCACGTGAAAAATTGTCTCGATCGATTTAATTTCTGCGAATTTTTTGTTAAGAGGTTTATGTGAGAAGTGAAAGCACGAGAACGTTGGATTTCCATCTAGGAGTAATTTCGAAAAATTTGTCGATAAATCAGCGATGATCAACGATGGATCGATCCTTTTTGAAAAATCACCTGAGCAATGTACGAAGCTATGTATGAGGCTATTTTCGATGATTATTGATTAAATTTGATTTTTGGTTATTGACATAGTTTCCTACGTTAAGAACTTGGTTGGAATTTACTTATTTATTTGTTTATTTATTTGATTTGTTAACGATATAGCGGATTTTTCAGTTCTCAGCGTATTTTTACTTCATTCCCCAATGAGATCCTGGTTATAGGAATGAGATCTTTATCGCACCGGCGGACTCGTACAAAAAAGCATCATTATCCAGGAAAACGTCAGCTCCGGATGCTTTTATCTCGCTAACAGATATTCTCTCAGGCCCGGAACAAGCAATAAGTCCACGAACCAGGTGATTTGTTCATATGTTGTTTGAACAAATCGATTTAACACATAAATTTCCCCGATTTCTATTGATCTCATTTGTTTTATTGACATTTTCGATACTATGGTTTTACGTCAATGCCAAATATTCTCGTAGATGTTTTTATTTTCATTCATTTCTGTTCATTTATCATGTTTATGGATATATCTTTTTCTTTCTAAAGTATCTATGTATAAAGTAGTATAAAGTATAGAGTAGTCTATGTATAAAATAGTATTCATGTTTTGTTTTTTTTTTCTAAAGAAAACACTTCCGATTATTATTATTATTATTATTATTATTATTATTACTGTATTTTACAGACGTCGTGGAGTGGTGGACGATTTGTTTGGAACGCCATTGGATCGAAAAAGTTCCGAAAGTTTAGCTGGAATCAGTCGTTTCTCGAAACTTCTGCGTAGTTTTCGATCCGGGCAAAGTTCACCGGAACCGCATCCAACGATATCTTGGTTGGTGGGATCAGCTCAAATCATTTTATTTCTAAATGTAGTGAGACATCCAAAATTAGTTCAAATCTCTATTTTTATTTTCTCTTTTTTGTCACTTTTCAAACTTTTTTGACACTTTCAAGCAAATAAAATATTCTCGGATGAAGAAAGTAAAACATCGAGATACGATGTATCTATACAAAACTGAACTGTGTCAACTCAGTGTTTTTATCCGCCCAGACAAATCTTGTGACAATTTATCGACCCCGGAGAGATGAAAGGCTTGGTGAGCACTAGGGCGGATTCGAACCTCCGATCGATCGTGCAGACAGTGGAGCCTCTTACCGACTGCGCTACACCCACCCCTATAAAATTGATTATTTAAAAAAAAAACGTTCATTAGATCTTTTAGAAGAAATTAGTTTGGTGTGGATACAAATAAAGAAGAGTCTATTTTTTTTCTAAATTCGTTTTTTTTAATCAAATTAATGAAAACTTTTAAAATTAAATTAATGAAACGTCCACAATTTTTCTTCTAATTCCGTTTCTTTTTTAATCAATTTCGTTCAATTTCAATTTTTTAATGGTCACTTAATTCAATGGAAGTATTTACTGAAGTTACTAAAGAATAATTCTGTTGAGAAGATCACTTCAGTACGGATATGAGTTAGGAAAGGCCGAATTTTCCAATTTTTCTAGTGATTATTGATTATTTGATTAATGATTACCTGATTTAGTGGAAGTATTTACAGAATATAGGGCGGGTGTGCTGCAGTCGGTTAGAGGTCAGTTGTAGCCACACGGTCGAAGGCTCGAAACCGCCCTAGTGCAAACCAATCCTTTCCTCCGGGGTCGATAAATTGGTACCAGACTTGTCTGGGAGGATAAAAACACTGACTTGATCATTGGCTGGTTGGTGCATCCTAAGTGGATTGATCCTATGGATGATAATCCTAAGTGGCCTAAGTATTTGTACTATAATACTTAAATAAGGGCAGGTGTAGTGTAGCGGTTAGAGGTTCCGCTTCCTGCACGATCGATCGGAGGTTCGATACCTTCCAGTTCCAAACACGAGTTCCAAAACCTCAACGATTACGAATTCCAGTAAAACGCGTTGGCGCATCCCGAATGGATTCATACGCCAGTGACTTTGACTTTATCTTTATTTACAGAATATTCGAATTCCTGAAAATATCTGCTGGAAATCTGTCAAAGTTCTGTGTACGGATCGTTTCAGGCGTCCCTATGGTTACTCAGAATCGGCTGGTGAAGAATGCCGTATGGAAGATTCATTGCTTCAGGCCGACATACTACTATGGAAAAAACGATCACGTGCCAGTCTTAGGAAACATTACAGGTAAATCTGGGATTTGGATCTATTTCTGCTATACATAAAGGAATAAATAGGATTTATATTCCTCTGATTATCTGCCATGAATAAACAAATAAACACAATCATATACATGATCATCATCATACTAATTATGTATGTTATTTCGGATAGAAATGAGAAAAATAAGAAAATGTCTAAATAAAAACTCAAAATAGCTAGCAAAGACTCTAATTAGAGCCTTACGCAATTATTTATCAATTATCAGCCCCTATTTTCCTCCTTATTAACCTCAAAATCACCATAAGAAGTATTTATGCACATAAATTAATGTCAATCGTTGAAATTTCACTCAGTCAGGGAGGAGGAGGAACGAGAGAAATAAACCAAGAGTAAACTTATTCAAAAATTCTGTGAATATTACTTTTAAAAAATATTCTAACAGGTAAAAATATATCTCAACCATTTTAGGGGGAATTAAAGTATATAATTAATTAATTTAGTTAATTAAAAACTTAATCTCTTCAAAATATTTAAAGTACAATTTTAAAGTCTGCTCCTCTCAAAAAAAAACTAATACTTTATTACCGGCATTAAAATTAGTTAATTTAAATTTGATTAATTAAATTTTATGAACTGAACAAAACCAAATTTCTGCTTTACTAACCTTACGTTCTATTAAACCTTATTAAACTCTATAAATTTCTATCAAATTACTCAACCTTAGTTTTTTTCCGCTTTCACATCCAGGATCCTGTGGTTCCGAAAGTGTTAAAGGCATCATCTCACGAATCTGAGGTGGTGCAGATTTCAGGTGGAGTATTCGTATACAGGATGGGAGACTACGGAGAGGGAGGTGATTCCGTCCATTTCTTGCTAATTGCCGTAAAAAACGGCCCGGAAGATGCGGCGCCGCACAATTCTGGCGCGCTCCAGTCGAACTCCTTGTGGAAAATAGTGCGCCAGAACGCCCGAAGCTTATCTTCCGGACCGTTTTTTACGGCAATTAGGAAGAAATGGACGGAGTCACCCTCCTCTCCATAGTCTCCCATCCCGTACACCACCTGAAATCCGTACCACCTCAGATTCGTGGAGTGATGCCTTTAAACATTGTAATCGTCAAGGTACACCCAATTAGGTCCAACTCCTCCAAAAAATCTTTCTTCAAATGATTGAACTGTACTGGAAAGAAAGCGTAATTGAGCAGAAATTTTAAAAATACAAAAAATAATTGATTTTACCACCAAACTACAATAACTTAATTTTAGTGTAAGAAACTTGGCCGCCCGCGAATTATTCGACACAGAAAAGTCATTTGTGGAAGGGCTTGAGTTTTTGGTTACGGTAAGTCCCCAACGAGCTCTAAACTGAAGTGTTTTGTTTATGGAATCCAGAGAAATCAAAGGTAATATTTCATTATTTTCCAGAAATATATGCGCCCTCTGAGACAACCCCTCGAGTGCACATTAATTGAACCCGGGCTGGCGGATAAGATCTTCTACAAGGTACCAGAAGTGCTTGCACATCATCAGGTAATCAATAAACGATCGATAACTGATGTAATCACGATTAAATCAGCTAAAACTTCTATCTCGTAGGTTCTTCTTGCTGCTTTAAGCTCAAGGATTGAGGAATGGAATAAGGACAGCGTTATCGGCGACGTATTGTTGGCTCATGTAAGTCGCGGAACGATCAATACCTATGTTAACCGTGTGTTATTCAATAAAACGTTGCATGTCAAAGATTTCCCCGCAGATTTTTTTTACAAACATTGTTATGGTGGTTATGATGTTCTCCCATGTATTTGCTTTACTGATCTTTATTGATCGACTATAGATCGTTTCAGTTTGCTAAACAATCGATGATCGAGACCTATATATCATTCGTGGACAATTTCAAATACGCAAAAGGTGCTATCACACAAGCTCGAGGAAAACCTTCGTTTGAAAAGTATTATAACGTGAGTTAATTATAACTGTTCGCTAATTAAAAGCGACATGTCATGATACTGACGATATTGGGTCCCGCCACGAAAAGATGAGTGAAGTCCACGAGTAGGAGCGTTATCATGCTCAGTTTCGCTTGGTGATTCAGATAAAAGCGGCGTGAGAAACACTCGTGGGCCCATCGGTGCTGCCTACGATGCAACTTTTTACGCGATATAACGCGAACAATTTCCTCATCATCCATCATCCGCAGATCCACTAATCTAATTCGAACACGTAGCAAAAGCTGCTCCACTCGCACAATCGTAGACACTGCCCTCGTCGCGGACTATCCTCATTCTGTCATTCGTAATAAGTTGCATCGTAGGGGAAACAGTATCACATAATGCAGTTACACGACTTTTTCTGGATTACTAAAAGGAATCAAACGTGATCAAGCTCATGCTTATGAACTACATCCGTACTCGTATTTTTTCGCTCAGTGGTCTGAACACCGTCAATTTCGTGATTTCTCCCTTTAAGTTCCTCTCCCTTTAAATTTCTCCCTTTAAATATAATCGTTAGAATATAGTCGTTCGGAGCTTATGTTTACTCTGACGACTGCGACGCGTCAGCAATGACACGCGCACTTTCTTTGCCTGATGCACGCTCACTCTGTCCTCTGCCCTGCCCTTGCCCTTGATCGTGTGTATTTTGTGATCGTCCACGTGTACGTTAGGAAAAACGCCTGCCCATCTTGTCGTTGTCTGTCTTGTCACTGAAAGCATTTATTTGCTATTTATGTTATTTTTAAATGAATAAATTGACTTATTTATCTATTTTATCCAAGTATTTATATCTTCTCATTATTTATTGTTGTATAATCTTCAAAATGCTGCCTGATCGGAATTCCCTAGTTTTCATGTTGCAACCCCTTGTCACGTGTCTGCGTTCGGCGCATCCACCGTAACCGCCAAACGCGCACCTTTCTTCGAGCAGCAAAATCCACTCCGCTTTTATAGCATTGCTCATACCACTTAGCCATTTGCATCAAAATTCAAAATTTTTTGATAGTGTTGTATTTAATGTCTATTTTCAACCGCAGAAAAAAATGATTTTAAAAAAATGGTTAGGAATTACTGTCCACAACTGTTGCAGAGATGCTGCCGAGATCACAGAAGCAAGCTAGATTTGGATTCATTGCTGATCTCACCCATTCAAAGAGTACCTAGGTAAGTGGGAAGTAGCGCAGGACATTGGCTGCCAGGAAAAGACTCTTATTATTCTATCAGGTACGAATTACTCGTGAAACAGTTGATCAAGCACACTCCCACCGAACATCCTGACCATGAAGTTTTGCTGAGAGCACAACGTCATATTCATAACCTCGCGGTGAGTTTTTTTTTCATATTGCTTTGTGTCCCCTTCAAAAAGTTACTATATGTGGGTCCTACACTGATCAGTCAGTCAGGGTCCCACATTGATTAGGGGCCAAAAAAAATCTCCAGTGTTTAGGTTGCAATCAATCAACATAAGGAGGCAAATGAACAGATGGAACAACGACTAAGAGAGATCGAAGCAATAGTAGATGGACTTGATGACGTGAGTGATTGGATAGGCTTATCTGATACGCAATTTTGCAGAAAAAGAGCGGCGGACTTGTCTGATTCAAACCTTCATTCGGGAAGCGAGTGTGGTACGAGTGTAGTTCTAGGGTTGGGATATAAATTAAAGTTTGAGATTGCCGCCTTTGAATCGCTTAAACCAATTCTGACCCATCCTAAGAGGCATCGCTTCTTTGCCTACAGTTCTCTGGAATTTCTGGCCTAGTTTTTATAGGTTTGACGCCCGAATAAATGCAAAAACCAGGAAGTGTTAAAAATGTTTCCTTTTATCGACTTAACACTCTAGTTCAATTACCTGAAAAGAGCAGAAAGTAGATCAGGGTAAAAGAAAAAACTGAACAAATTATTTTGTAGAACATATAATTCCCTATCGATAAAGGTAAACCGCAAAAAATTTGCTTTTCGGCGCAAAATTCTCACTCAAAAAAAAAACGCCAGGACATACGAGCCAGCCCAATACATCTCAACAATAAGAATCACTTCTAACCGAGGAGAATGCTGCAATCATACCAAAAAAAAACTGTATGGTGCCGTTTTATCGACAGAATGAATGTAATATTATGCAACCAATGCCATTTGAGTTGTATATCAATCATGGATTCTGGTACTTATGTTCACTTAAACGACTGCCATGCACGTACAGTTGAAGCGGAGAAGAGAACTAAGAGCGTTCAACAGAAAAATCTCATATGGAATACTTTAAATGAGCTTTATACGTGCTTGACGATAGCTTGGACAAAAAGAAGTATCGGAATCAATTTATCCACATCCGGGAAATCTATAGTCGGATCAAAACGACAGCATAACACAGTGGATTAACGCTCGAAACTCGAAACGCGGTAGAGGCAGCAGTTGGAACCGAGGTGGGACCATCGTAAACTGCAGCGATGGTTGCAAGAGTTACAGTACCTACCGCTGCGCTCCATCACACCACCTCGAGAGAAGCCGAGTACGCAATTGCACCTTATTTCATGTCGTTTTGACCCTGCCGTAGATCAAAACGACGTGGGTTATGGTTGAATTGCATAAGTAGCTGCGCACGAAGTGGCGCCTCAGGTCCTTCACTCGCAGTTCGACCTAGGTTAGCAAGGATCCCGCCGAGAACGCACAGGGCTTCTGCAATTGCACCACAAGTCAGGTCGTTTCATACCACCAACAGCAGTCGAGCCAAAACGACATGAATCTCGATGCGGTTGCGCTTGAAGCGGGGCGGTGAATCTGACGGTTAGGATCGACATGGGACCATCACGAACTTACAGCAGTGGGTGAAGCTAGCGAGCGACAATCACTCCCGCCACCCTCGATCCTATCCGCGACGCCCCGACGCTTCGAGCGCAGCCGTTTACGTAACTGCACGAAACTTCATGTTGTTTTGACTCGCCTATCAGTCTTCCTCAGTACCTTCACAGATAAAATCGAACTGTATGAATACGTTTCTCAACATTTATCTAGATTAATGACTTTTTCCACACATTCGTATGAATCCTAACACTTCAGCTCGTCTCTACGGGTAGAAACCTCGTCCGCTACGATATGGTGCAGATGCGATGTCGTGGCGATGAGAAACGACAACGATGCGTGTTTACACTTAGCGATCAACTCGTACTAACTAGTGTTCGAAGGAAGAATCCAATGAAAAACACAAAACTGATGTAAGTCTTACAGAAACGATCCGTTGTCGATAGAATACAATTTGAAAAAAACGGTTCTTTTTCAGCACTCAGTCAGCTGATTTTCTGGATAGTAATCGATTTAAACTGATCATCAAGATCTCTCTAGATGATGTTGAAATCGCTAAAGGTATGCATGTTCGTCTAAATGTTATATCGCAAAATTTATCTATTTATCTATAGTCGGGTGGAAATTACCTGAAGCTCGGTGCAGCGGCGTAAGTGGTTGCGCTCGAAGAGGCGTAAGCGGTTGCGCTCGAAGCGGCGCGGAAGAGCGTAGCGGTTCGGGTCGAGAGAGAACCTTTGCTAGCACCGCTGCAGTTCGTGCTGGTTCCACCACGATCGCAACCGCTAGCTGCACTGCGCCGCTTCCAGCGCAGCAGCTCACGCAACTGCGCAACCGAGCTTCATTTCGTTTCCAGCCGACTATATACTCACTCACACTCACGTTCGATAAATTCAGACACGCTCAAGATGTTGCAAGAAACTGAACAAACAATCGACGTCGTAAGAGAGGATGAAAAAGTGATCCGTAAAGTGATGGAACTAGCAAATCTAATCAAAGGCAACAAAGAAGTGAGTTCAACTGTAAGAATTATCAATCAGCTAACGTCTGTAAGTGATTACTAATCTGTATCACCTGTGATATTTTGATGAAAATATTCACGGAAATTTTAGAAGTTAATAAATGTACTGGACGAAATGGACAGTGAGAATACGCTTCGTCTTCGGTGTTTGAATGAACAGATGACATCGAATCCCGATCTCACCACCGTGTATCTCTCCGTTGCTACTGTGTTAGTTATATAGATGCTTGAAAAAGATTGATCGCAAAGTATAGTAGGGCCAAAACGACCTGAAACACGGTGCAGTTGCGTACGCGGAGGCGGTGGGGTGAAGCGTAGCGGTTAGGAGTTTTGCTGATACCATCCATCGCTACAGCTCGCATTGGTCCCACCTCGGTCCCCACCGCTGCCTCCACCGCACCGTTTCGCGCGCGTACGCAAACGCAGCGTGCTTGATGTCGTTTTGACCGCATTACAATGGTAAGATGATGAATTTTCAGGAACGGCATTGAAACTGTTCCATTAGAATTCGGGAACGCTGAGAAACGAGCCGTTTGGGAGATGGCATTTCGGGAAACGAAGACAACGCTTAGTGAGTTCTATCTCGATGAGAAATTTCGATCCGAATCCACTGCTATCTTCTTTATTCTACAATTAACTGTCCGTTTTCAGTTAATCAACAAATCTCAGCACCACCTGCTCAATTAAAATCCGTCATAGTTCATCAGACTCGACCAGGCCTCCAGGTGAAGAGGTTTTTTTCTTTTATTCTCTTAGTTTACTTCCTTTCTTATAATATTTTTATATCATCTTCTATCCATACTTTTCATTATATTACTATTATATATCAATGCTCGCCTTCCGATTCTCAGTCGGCTTCCGAGTTTTCCGATCAAATCCTTCTATTTACAGCTCTGTGCCGCAACGGTGGTTCCCGGTAAACGGCCTGATTCTGCCCCCTTCGTTTGGCTTTGTGCCAGCGACAAGTTCAGTGGACAGGTAACTTTGAAGAGCTTATCTCACTACACAGAAACGGGTAGATAATAGAAGAAGGTAGATAAACCCGACAAAAAAAGATTCATGGTTAGATTCAGCAATCCATCTGAAATCCTGAAAAATAGATGTTTGGACAAGTTGTCATTTTTGCTTTTCTCCCTGAGATAACAAATTGTTCTTCAGGTAGCAGTTGTTTCGCTAGAAAACGGTGATCCATGTATCGAAAGTTGTGCCGGAATCGGAAATGCTGCTGTAACAGCCGCCTGTACGGTGCCACCACCGTCAAGGTAGAACTGAAGTTAATTCCATTTTACTACGTTAGCTCTCGCTGTTTTTTTTTTTTGACGAAAGCAATAAACGTGTGAAAAAAACTCATGAATGAAAACTTTCTCCCTGTCAGGAAACGAAAACGCAAAGTACGATCCCAGAAATCGCTGGATCATCTCTCCAGGATTGAGGCGCTGTTTGACAGAAACAGGTGTGATACTTGGAATATTTCATGTGTTTCTAGATTTTTTTATAAGCTCTGACTATAGCTCAGTATATTTACGCAGTGAATGTAATAATCGAGTCAAAACAGCTTGAAGCCTGTTGCGTAAACGCCCCTCTTGCTGCAATTGGACCACACGGAGGTATAAGGTCCCATATCTCGGTCGCAGCCGCTTGCGCCACTGCGCCGCTCTAAAAGCAGACACTTACCAAATTGCACCGAGCTTCAGATCATTTTTATCTTACGATACAGTAGCCATAATTGCTGTTAGGACCTATGTTTGCTTTGGGCGACAACGAAGCGACCGGAGTACAGTCGAATCAAAACGACATGAAGCACGGACTGTTGCGTAAGCGACTGCGCTCGAAGCAACGCAGTGGATCGTAGCGTTTGGGATCGTGTAAGGATCCTTGCTACCGCCACCCATCTCTCGATGGCGGCGCGATGGAGACAGCGGTTGCAATAGAATTGGGATCATGGCGAACTGCAGAGATGGATGACGGTAGCGAGAATCCTTACACCATTCCAACCGCTACGCTCCACCGCCCTGCTTCAAGCGCTATCGCTTGCGCAACCTGTCCGTGCTTCATGTCGCTTTGACCCAACTATAACTCACGCACCTCCTCTATTATTTGTGGTTCAAGCAAGCATAAGAACGTAACTGAGCAGTTTTTCGCAGAAACACAATAACACAATTTGCTGCATGCTCCATGCTCTATGCTCGATCAGTGCTTCGCGACAGCCAGATGGACACACTTTGCGATAGATAAACTCACAATTCCCTCAAACTCCAAACTAACATACACTGTAATGACCATTCTGGATTCCTACAATGAACTTTTTAAAACGAACTTCTCTCTTTAAGCAGTGGTGACTCTTCCGAATCAGACGACGACAGCAACACCGGTCAAATTAGTGTCTGGATTGGTAATGACGATGGCGAGTGAGTTTTAGACTGATGAGTACTTTTCTTTTCCCATAGCAAGATCGCTTCATCATTGCTGCACGTTCCATAGTTCACAATCCAGAGTGTTCGTCGTGAATTCAACCGAACGTGTGAGAACTCGAGCTCGGGAACGTGTGGCCAGATTGACCTACCCGGTCACTGCTATTGCTGCCGTTGCTGGCTATGTTTTTGTTGCCACATCCAGTACTACAAATGTTCAACTCCTTCGATTTCATGCGACTGCAGGTGATTTCAAATTTTATTTTCTGTATTTTTTTGAACACACTGCACTTTTGGAATCATTTTCAATCCTCCGAGTAGAAGGATTGTAATTTCTGTGTTAGTTTCGATAAAGGTAAACCAATCCCCAATTGTAGTTTTCAAATTCAGAACGTTCCTGGGAGTTGGACTCTCCTACCACAATCAATCATTCGCTGACAAAGCCAGTCTTAGCAATGTGTCAAGTTGGTAGACGTCTGATTCTTGCGAGTGGACATCAAATTCACGCTTTCGATACAGAAGGAGCTGGATGGGAGGTGAATTGAACGATCAATCAATCAAATCAAATTTTAAAATATACGTTTTCTTTTTCATAATCAAGTAATTTTCTAAGTTGGTAAGTAAAGTAAACAAGTTCTCAATTCCTTCATCTCTGTTTGTAATTAGTACCCCAAGAACATTTAGGCACCTGTCGACGTAGTGGTTTCATCAGACTCCGTCTCCTTAATGGCATCATCCGGATCTGTTATTTTTTGTTGTGGCCGAAAGGCCACAAATATTCATGCAGTGGATGCATTTTCACTCAAAGTATTTAATCATTTTGGAATTGCTGCCTGTGTGAGAAATCAATTGGCGGGTGAGTAGGTTTTGATCGGTAGAAATTCATGGTAGGATACTTTCAGTATGACCATGTTTATATACTCTATCTCTATTTTGTTTTATTTTGTTTTGTAACCGTATATATTGTTGCCTCCATTACTCATTTTAAAGCTAAATTTAGAAGCTTAGAAACTCACTTCTGAAGCCTCCTTGTTACAGTATTTTTCTCCGATTATCCATTTTTTGTGTTCTTCGTGGGTGTAAAGGTCACACGTGACATTATCTCAACAACTTCCTTCTTTATAATCTTATTTCTCCACTCATTGCTTATTCCTTAGGTCGTGAAGATATCATCCGCGAACATAAAATGGGTTGCCTTCGGATATCCTGCATCACCGTTGCAACCTCACAGCTATGGATCGGCACTTCGGCTGGATTAGTGATTTCAACACCATTGCACTGTGCAAAAACGCAGCAAAATCCTCCTTTGTCAGGTTGGTAGTTACGATTATTTCGGACATTTCTAGAAACTATAGTCGGGTCAAGCGACATGATGCACGATGCATTTACGCACCCGCTCGAAACGGCGCTGTGGAGGAAGCAATCGGAACCGAGGTGGAACCATCGCAAACTGCTGCGATGGGTGGCGCCAGCAAGGTACCAGTACCCTCCTAACCGCTACGCTACATCGCACCGCCTCGAGAGGAGCAGTGTACGCAATTGCACCGTGCTTCATTTCGTTTTGATCCTACTATAAGTTGTGTAATTATGCAATGATCTTCCTTGTATCTCTTCTGAATTGGAGCAATTGTCGGAAAAGAAGGTTTTGATTAAGAACTGTGCACACTGCTATTTTTAGGAACTAGTAATAAAATGTGATATGTTTCTGTTTGCGATCTGCAACAATTGGCAAACAATTGTATGGTAGCGTCAAAACGACATGAAGCACAGTGCAGTTGCGTAAGCGGTTACGCTCGAAGCGGAGCAGTTGAGCCAGAGCTTGCCAGCGAACGGAGATAGGTGGAGCTAAGGAGAGTCCCACGTCGATCAAAAAACCGCTAGCTTCACCGCGCCACCTCGAGTGTGACTCCCAAGGAAATTGCATCGAACTTCAAGTCGTTCTGGCCCAACTATATCACACGACTAGAGCAAAATTTCTCAGAAATATTTCCTCACAATCTTATCTTTATTTGGTTGTCTTTACTGCTCGTGCATAAGTCTTTGTCTAAAAGGAGATTCTGCGTTGAACTGTTATTATGAATAAATGTATTGTTTCTGTCAAACGAGAATTTTTTTTTTTTTATAAAAGAGGTAAAAGTGGTGTTATGATTCAGAAAAAAAGAAATAATAATTCTGCTGATGCGATTTTACAGCAACAGAGCTCTCTAATCATGACACCATTTTTAACAGCATTATTTTAGAATTTTCTCGTTTGACTTGATGTAATATTTATCGCAAGTGGGAAAATTCTAACGGGTATAGCGATAAAACCACGGGGAAATGATTTTGTAAAGAATACCTAGTCCTATTCATGTGCTATCATACTGGTAAAAGTGATGTTATGATTGCATTTTTGGGTATGCTTTCTTTATTCCCTTTGTAAGAACTCTAACCAAATCTTTTTATACACATGACGGATTTTCAGTTCGTGAAATGGGACATGCTGGACCGTGTCGAGTGCTACTTCCGATCAATGTCGCATTCACAAGAAAAGTCAAACGAATGTCTCTTAACGTACCTTCGCAACAAGCCTCTCAGGTAATTGATTACTACACAGGGAGTTCTTATAACGACTCCACCATGTACGGTAATATCACCGTCGTTCCTTCTAATTAACTAGAACGAGTTATAGGATGCACAAGTATACTAGTAAGAATGATGCTATAGTAATAATAGGAGGAAACGCAGAGGATGATGCTGTGCTTTTTCCGTTTCTTGCAAATTGGACGACCGCTCACTTTCTTTTTCTAATTACTTCAGAATCTTTACAATATTAGTGCCTTCTCATGTCATTGATTATCCGCTGCCAATTTTTTAAAATAACCTATTGGGTTCAGTTGCTGGTGGCTAGTTGTGGTGAAGGTCTCGACGATCGGACAAGTAGTCAAGATCCAACTAATGATGCGATAAATCATTTAATTTTTTGGAAATGTTCACAATTATGTGATCCCAGCTAAGTTGATCCTATGTTTGCTATAAATTAACTGTTATTTCTTTCTTTTCTTCTCAAGTCCGTTTTTCGATTCGAACATCACATCATTAACTTCACTAATCTTTGTTTCTAATCATTCCATGTGAGAAGTTTGAGAATTTCTCTTCCATACATTATATTTATAGATGGAAAATTATTTATACGATTCTATTGTTGCTCCGAATTCTCATTGATTATACCTCAAATAGTTTATTTACGTACATACATGACAATTTTGTACCATATTTGTTGAAAATTGTCTTTTTTCTTGAAAAATACAGTATTTTCTCCTTAATTGTTCGAATAATATTGTTTTGTTCAAACAAATGTACTACGTTTCAATTAAAAGTAAGCAAGAGTACATTGTTAGGCACGAAGATCTGTCCATCTATGGTACAAACGAACATTTTGGAAGTTAAAAGTTTATGAAAGCGATCTGTTTCATTACAAAATGCAATATGTATCACGTTTGTCGAGTTGACTTTATTGATTTATCCTTCTTCTCATTCACTGACATGACATTCATAGAATCTTTCCTGCGAAGTAGTTTTTGTAGGAAATTTGTTGCTACTCCCGTAGTTTCTTTACGATTTTTCTTCTTCATATTAGTCGAAGTCTTATCCTCCGCTGACGTATCCCTTTTTTTGCTTCGCGCCCTACGTTCCTTGATTTTTTTCGACATTCTTTGTCTAAACGCAACTGCCACGTTAGGTGTTTTGGTTGTACGCTTTCGTACTTCTACTTTCCCTGATTTCTCCGTCATTTCTTCGGCTGATTGTGCTCAAAATCGGTTTTTGAAATTTCACATAAACATATAACGACAAGTAACCGAAAACTGTACCAGTATTGAGGAGAGGTTGAGGTGGTACTGCAAAATAGGCTTCCAACTTTTTCATATCTGGAGCGCTGTTCGCGCCCTTTAGTTGGGTTTGTGTAGTTGCCTAAGATATGCGGTGTCACGTGATAACCATAATCTCTATCACAAATTAATATAGAGCACAGTGACTTGTTTTTGTCGAATGAAATCTGGTCAAAATTCCCCATGTTTCTAATGTAATCCCGCAAGCGGTTATACTCGAAGTAGAATGGGACCCTTGCCGGATGATTGGTCCTACCGTGATTGCAACTGTTTCTTTACTTAGATCACAAGTCAGGTCGTTTTGATGCACCTGCTTACTTCCCCCCACTAGAAAACACTACAACTTCCATGGAAGTTGCCATTGCAGGCAATGAATTCTCCGGATTCCGCATGTCATTCTCCTATAACGGAGCTAGCGGTTCGGATCGAGGTGGGACCATCGCGAACCGAGGCGATGAGTGGTGCCAACAGAGGTCCCTCCTGGAAATCCTAATCGCTACGCTTCACCGCACCGCTTCGAGCGCAGCCGGTTACGCAACTGCACCACGCTTCCGTCGTTTTGATCCGACTATAACTCGCCAAAATCTGCGAAGATCTGTATGGGTGGTTTTATCATTTGATTTGGATCTTGGATTTGGAGTTTGTCCATGTTCCAAAACCAAGCAATCTTTAAAAGGGACAAACAACAAAACAAACGAGTTGAACCAACGAATTTTTTGTTACGTTGAGTGGTATACAATTAAATTTGATGAGAACCTCCTGAAACTGGAATGGACATCCCTTGATTTGATTTGAGAGTAAGTCTAATGATCGCTTTCAATACATATTTGAATCGATCTCGTTTTTAAAAGGATGGTGTTGAGTTACGGTTCATTCCCATATAAAACGTAGAAAAAGCACGACATTTCTCAACTCATAGGTCCAAAGAATCGACAAATTCAAAGCTCAGTAGGCAAAAACCACAGTAGGACTTACGTAGAGGTCGATATTAGATAGTTCCCCATCGTCGTACACAGAAACCCCATCTTTATGAAGAAATGAATATTTCCGAGCTTCCTCAAACAGTAAATAATAACCAATTCCGTCTTCCCATGCAACTATAAAACTAAATAATTACCTCTCGAGGGATGGTAGAAATGTCCAGCGCAGTTTTTATTGAATCCGACTGAAATATAACATTATCCTTGGATTACTAAACCACATTTCACACTTCTAACTAAATGGAAACGACTTAGAACTTCTTGAAATACGAACTTTAGTCTTTTCTGCTTCCATCTCTCCACCCTTAACGAATAATTCATCGAACTCCTTCAATCTGTCACTACTATGATCACTCTTACCTTCTTTTCGTCCTTTGAACTTTGTTTGTTTTTGACATTTTCTGAAGTCTTTCCCTAAAATGATGGCCAATGACAGCTATAGTAATGTTATGCAATGTTCCTTCCTGAACCTACATACAACATGGACGAGTTTACATCACTGGTTTTTACCGCTTAAATATGACAGTATCACGTACGCAAAGTACACCAAAACGATCTAAACCCTGGCGAGGAGTATGGAGCTGTAGTGACCGTGCCCCTACCTATTTCTGCATCGAGCGAAGGTCCCGCATCGATCGCAGGAGGTGTCTCCATCGCACCACTAAGGGCGCAGTCCCCTACAAATCTGCACCGAGCATCAGGTCGTCGTCCTAGATGCAGAACAAGCGATTAAACTACTGGAAAATGGTCTTTTTTTAACCACATAGTCCTGTCCTTTTATACGAGAAAAGGACCTTTAAAGAAACGCTGAAAAGCAAGGAGAAAAGAGGTCCAGCGGCTGTTCCCTGCACACTGTAGAGAGAAAATGCGCAGCTTCGCGGGAGCAGCGTCCCGTCAACCTTTCGGAACACGTTTTACGCCGACTATATATGGTTTTCCTCGAACGCTCCGCAAAAAGTCATACATTCACAATCGAAAAGTCAACAGTCAACAAAACAACCTTGCTCGTTTTATTCCTCCTACGAGCTCGCAAAATCACGCAACGGACCCACACTTTTCGCTTGCGGTGGAACCAGGAAATTTCCCGTTGCATCAGTTTGTGTCCTCGCAGTGCGCACTAGCACTCGTCCAATCCATAACGATCTGTTGATTTTGTGGTAAGGCCAAAGCGACGATGAAGCACAGTGCAGTTGCGTAAGCAATTTTTTCGTAGCAAGAAGCGGCGCGGCGGAGCGTAGCGGTTAGAACCCAGCTGGGATCTTTAGTGACGGGATTCCTCGCTGTAGTTTGCGATGGCCCCACGTGGGTCCCAAACGTCTTCTCCACCGCGCCCCTTCGATCGCAACCGCTTGCGCAGCTGCAGCGTGGTTCATGTCGTTTTACCGGATTATATATAGTGGGTATAACATTTAACTACGCACTGATATGATTTCTAAGTTTCACTTTTTTCTAATGGAACTTTCTTGTTGCTTTTATCAAATCCTATCTCACCTGTATTTTTGAAATCAGCTTCACAAAAGATTTCTTAACGCTTACTTGTGAACCACTTGATCTGCCACATGTTTTATTTTTGGAATCCTGAGTCGGTGGACCTTTCGCCGATTCTGCGTTCACGTAGTCCCTCTGCGTTTTTGTGCTTTGACAGGTTATACTCTCTGGTTTTACTGTGCTCTCACTAGCTATGCTACGATTGGTTGTGTCTAGATTTGCCGTTTTTGGAGTATCTTCTACCTTTCCCTTATTCGTTGGGGTTACAGAATGACCACGTAAGTCGTCTGTGGCCACTATTTTTGATTTCTTTTTCAATGACACATCATCAGGCAGTATTGCATCCGGCATCATCATAAATTGTGCATCATCATTTTGTGAAACAGGCATGCCATCAACATCCACAACTATCTAAAATTCTTATAGCTTTCTTTCGTATTGATATAGTTATGTATCTCTGCAAATCTTCTTCACTTACTACTTTTGAATCGCCAACGTTCTCTTGTTTTTGCATTGTTTTTCTTGAATTATAGGATATATTCTGGAAAGAGCATTTTCAGGTACATAACAAAAGGAATAGTAAACCAACTTTGTTCCAGAAACTTTGTTCGTTTGCTATTCTTTTCAATCCCTATGTGATACGTCCCTGCTTATTATGCTACAGTCGAGTCTAAACGTTACATGAAGCACGGACAGCGGATGGAATCAAGGTGGGACCATGGCGAACTGCAAAGATTGGTGGCGGTAGTGAGGATCCTTGCACGATCTCAACCGCTACGCTCCGCCGCACCGCTTCGAGCGCAGCCGCTTACGCAACTGTCCGTGTTTCGTGTCGTTTTGACCCAACTATAAAGGTCGGTCCAGTAACGTAATCGCGTGCGCCCAAAGCAGCGCGGTGCAGCCAGCGGTTGTAATCGAAGTGGGACCATCGCGAACTACGACGATGATTGGTGTTGGCGAGGGCCCCTCTCTCGATCTCAGCATCATGATTAATCTATCATCATCAGCATCCCAACAGCACCGAACTTCAAGGGGTTTTGACCTAACTATACCTAAGTAGTCTACGGATCTCCCTCACTAGAGGGATCACAGCCGGTTAGTCGCGAGGCTACGTGGCGCGTCCACGGGTGGCGGATAGGGGGCTAATCGTGGACCAAAAGCGACCTTGTGCTTGCCCAGAGACGCAGGTGCATTCAGAGGATGGACTCCCTGTTTCTGCTGAGCCAAAACTGACTCCTGACATCCTTGTATCCCGCACGACGGTCCGGCCAGAAGCCTGCAATCAAGTGACTGGGAGGTGCAAGGGAGGCGGTTTGGAGTCGCCTCCAACAAATAAGCTCCTCATGTCCACTCCGGGAGAACGGAAGTTCTCCCAGAAACTCATGGGACTAGAGGCCTGCAACCTGCCCGTGGGTTTTAAAATTCTATGCAAAACACAGTAATAGAAAAGATTCCGGACGAAAGCCTGGTATGGTAGCGCCAGGTAGGACGGGGTTGCAGGAGTCATATAGGCTACCGAAACGGAAAACGACTACGATGGCGATCTGTACTTCTAACGTACGTACGCTTGCATCGGAAGCGGCTATCGAAGATATGATGATGCAAGCCAAGAAGATCAAGTACGACGTCATTGGAATGACCGAGAAGAGACGACGTCACCATCTCAACGCCGTATATGAAACTGGAGAAGAACTGTTCTTAGGAACATGCGACAGTAGAGGTGTTGGTGGAGTTGGCATCCTCGTCAACACGAGTATGGCAAAGAACAACGACTCTTTCGAACAACTTACGACCCGAATCGGACGTCTGCTGCGGATGAGAAGATCCAACACCAGCTTTGACTATCTTCGTCGCTTACGCTCCAACATCAAGCTACGATGAAAAAGAAGTCGAAGCTTTCTATATGGACCTGGAGAAGTTCTACCGAGAAGATCATGCCTTCTACAAGGTCATAATTGGCGATTTCAACGCCAAAGTTGGCCCAAGAAGAACGCCGGAGGAACTTTACATCGGGACCCACGGCCTACAATGGAACGAACTGGGGGGAAGCTCTCCAAGTTCATCATGACGACTAAGACCATCCATGGGAACTCGCAATTTCAGAAGCCCTCTTCTCTACGCTGGACGTGGGAGTCACCCGGTGGAGGGTACCGTAATGAAATAGACTACATCATCGTCAATAAAAGGTTCTGCCTGACGGACGTCGCTGTTGTACCAAAGTTCTATACGGGATCGGACCATCGCCTCCTCCGAGGAAGATTTTCCTTCACAAGGAGAGCAGAGAAAGCCGCCAAATTCAGAGAGAGAAATCCCAGAACTGTCATCAACTGGGATATCTTCGCTACGCTAGCCGGCTTTTGGGAAGATTCCACAATGGACAGCATCGACGAGGACCGGCTCGTTGAACTGCGCGAAGAAGGCTGAGAGTTTTAAAACCACCAAGAGGCGCCTGTTTCTTGAAACTCTTGAGCTGATACGCCAGCAGCAGCACGAGGCGCAAGGAACCAAGAACTCACGTCCATGCTCGCAAGACTTTGCAGAGAGGCGATAAAGGAAGACTTTAAAGAGAGAAGAGCAGAAGTGCTGGCTGAAGCTGCAGAGGCGGGGAAAAGCATCCGCTATGCCCGTTGAGACTTTGCCAGTCGCAAGACAAGGATGACTGCTCTCCGGAACCCGAGGGGAACAACCATTGCATCGAGAAGGGGGATGGAGAAAATCATCTACGACTTCTACTCTGATCTCTTCGACACCCATGTCCACTTGCCTCCTCACTATCTGAGGGAAGACGGACATGTCATTCCAGAGGTTCTCCCGTCCGAAATACGGCATGCTATCATGTCGGTAAGAAACCGTACGGCACCCGCTCCCGACAGAATAAGATCAGAACAACTGAAGAACCTTCCGTCAGTACTCATCAACACCCTGGCGAGGCTCTTTACACGTTACCTGTCGGAATGCAAGGTTCCTAAACAGTGGAAGACCAGCAAGACCGTGTTGCTGTATAAAAAGGAGATCCACATGACATCGGCAACTATCGCCCAGTCTGCTTACTGTTCGTCATCTACAAGCACTTTACAAGAGTGATCCCTAATAGGATTGAAAAAGTCTTGGACGAAGGACAGGCATGCGAGCAAGCAGGGTTTCGAAAAGGATTCAGCACGATTGACCACATTCACATTGTTTCGAAACTCATCGAGGTATCACGAGAGTACAAGATGCCGCTCTGTCTCACCTTCATCGACTTGAAGAAGGCCTTCGACTCCGTTGAGACGGAGGCGGTCGTGGAAGCCTTTGACAACCAAGGCGTCCCTACTCAGTACATAAAGGTACTTCGAGAGCTGTACAGTAACTTCACGACCGGAATTTCGTCATTCTACAAGAACATCATCATTGACGTGAAGAGGGGGGTCCGACAGAGTGATACAATTTCACCCAAAATATTCAGAGCCACCCTCGAGAACGCAATGCGAAGGTTGGAATGGGACGACATGGGAGTGAAGGTCAACGGTCGGCAGCTACACCATTTGTGCTTTGCTGATGACATCGTACTGGTAACACCTAGCATCAGCCAAGCGGAACGAATGCTGACCGAATTCGACGAAACATGTGGATGCATCGGTCTTCAGCTGAATCTACAAAAGACGATGTTCATGCGGAACGAATGGGTCTCGGATGCCCCATTCACGCTCAACGGAACGAACATATCCGAATGCACCAGCTACGTTTATCTGGGTCGAGAACTGAACATGATGAACGACCTGACCCCCGAGCTGAGCAGGAGGAGACGAGCGGCTTGGGGAGCGTACAAGAGCATCGAGGATTTAGTGAAGAAGACCAGGAACACCCGGCTTCGTGCTCACTTCTTCAACACCACCGTACTTCCTGCTTTGACTTATGCTTCGGAAACCTGGGCATTTCGCAAGCAGGAAGAAAACGCAGTGAACCTCATTGAACGCGCAATTGAGAGAGTGATGCTAGGAGTATCCCGTTTCATGCAAGTGAGGGACGAGATTCGAAGTTCTCTCCTACGTCAGCGATCGAAGATTAGAGACGCCGCCGCGTTTGCCAAGGAAAGTAAAATGAGGTAGCCGGACACATGATGCGCTTTAACGACAACCGTTGGACCAGAGCCGTGAGCGACTGGGTTCCCCGCGATATTAAGCGCACTACAGGAAGACCGCTGTTCCGATGGTCAGATTTCTTCACGAAGTCCTTCAAAGAAAAGTATGATGCTCTTCGTGTCCCACGCGAATGGAGAAACCACTGGGCTATTCTGGAACGCGAAGCTCTTAAGTTAGTCAATTAGCCCGCACGAGGTCGTGTGAAAAGACGTCTGTCAAAATGATTTCCGCTTTCTCAGAACAAAATGAGGACACGTGACATGCTGCAACAACAAAATCTCTTTGTTCACCTATTGATGAAATGCTTAGTGCTTTTGTACGCGATAATTTTCCTCATCTTGTGAGGTAACAAAACTCATTTTGTTCGAAAAGTCACCACAGACCGGTGGCTCTTTAGCTTCTTAGTGTTTCAAATTCCTAAAATCGTCATGGGAGTTGCGCGTTCCGTCATCGTGATACTTGCGAACAATGCCCTGACCCCTACAGTTAGATCGATACGACTTGACGTTTGATGTAATTGTGTTGGTGGTGGGACCCTCACTGAGTTTTACGAATCGACTTTAGTTATAACGAAGGTAACATCACAAGCGCATTCTCCTACACAATTGCACCACAAGTGAGGTTGTTTCGATCCGACTAGACCTATAATTGGGTCAAAACGACATGAAGCGCGGACGGCTGCGCTCGAAGCGGCACGGTGGAGCTTAGCGGTGGGGGTCGTGTAAAGATCCTCGCTACCGCCATCAACCTTGCAATTCGCCATGGTCCCACTTCGCTTCCAACCTCTGTCTCCCACCATAACGCTACGAGCGCAGGGGCTTACGCAATTGTCCGTGCCTCATGTCGTTTTGATCCAACTATCCTGTAGGGAACCTCACAACCACGAGAAATTTCGCCTAGCACTGCCTTTAAAGATAACATCCTTGGGACTACAGGCGAGTCGAAAACATGCGGTGTGTATCGTGCACAATCGCGTTGATATGTGATTGATTGCAGATAGCCAAATCACTTGATATTGACTGAGAACGACCGCATTTCAAGCGTTTCTCGGACAATGATCTTTTCACAAGATACACCCGGGTCAAAACTGCATGAATATCGGTGCAGTTGTGTTAGGGGCTGCGCTCGGTGCGGTGTGGTAGAGCGTAGGATCGAGAAGGGGACCTTTGATAGCACCACTCATCGCTGCAGTTCGCGATGGTCCCATCTCGATCGCGAACCGCCAGCTCCGTCGCGCTGCCTCCGGCGGGGCGGCTCGCACATTTACACCGAGCTTCATGTCGCTTTGACTCGACCGTACTACATCACGATTTCGAACCCGATTACGAAGCCTCCTGGGGTTTTTCGTATTCTGATACCTCGATTTAAGATAGAAAGAATACCGAATCCCGAATCCCTGTTAGATAATTGTAGGCCTAAGAAATAACTATCAGTGTTTGGTACAGTTGAATAGAATTCCGGCTTCGTGGACGAGTTTACACAACAGTAGTCCACCACTTCGCCCTTATGTAAAGTTAGCACGTCTCAATGAAGCTGAAGAAAGCCGAGGGAGTTTTTTTTTTCCTTAATCATGGACCCGCCTTCAATTTTAACACTAGAACTATGCAGTTAAACCCGCACTGAAGTTCCACAAAATTCTAGGAGTCCATCCCTGGAATCTTCTTGATTCACCAATCCATTCTGATCACAAAACTTCTCCTGACAGTTTTGATACGTCTTACCTTAGGATTTCTCTAATTGTTTTCTTAGATCGCTTTGATTTCAATATGCTGTGATTCCTGAAAAGATTTCATAGATATGTACAGTAGGTTCGCGTTGGTCATTGCTCTAACCTTTCTCTTCTTCTTTTCTGGTACTGTTTAGTGGTTTCTTTTTCAACTGAAACAAAGCGATGCAACTTCACAAAAACTATTTAGCCGGGATGGATTTTGCCTCAGTTACGGAAGAATATTTATTTAGTCGGGTCAAAACGGACTGAAACACGTGCGCAGTTGCGTGAACGACTCGAAGCGGTGTGGTGTAGGTTAGTGGCTGCGATCGAAGTAGGACCCCCTGCCGTCGGAGTGGAGATAGCAAAGTTCCGACTTCTATTGTTACCGCTGGCTTCACAACACCGCTTCGAACGCAACCGCTTACACAACTACACCGAGCCTCAGGTGGTTGTACTGGCCTATGGATCTAAGTGCAACTTCAATTCACCGAGTTGCAGTGAGTAGAACTCCAATGATTGGAGTGAACCGCTTACAGACAAAGGACAAGTTGAAAATAATTCGTAGCACTAGAGCAACTCGCTTTTATACGACATATGATAGAGATCTGATGTGAACAAACAAATATGATCAAGGAATTCTTGTAACCAGCGTGGGATCGGTGAGTTCATCCATGATGCAATTCTTATATAAGCAGTGAGAGCACACTCAAAATTTCCGGCGAGCGTTGTAAGGTCAGTACTTAATCCAGAAGTGGAACCGTAACAGTACCAAAGCTCATGTTCAGTGAACTTGCAGAACTTATTACTAGCTACTTGTTCAGCTGCCCAAATGACTCTTGAATCAGGGGAAACAGATTAAGATCGAATGCGATGCTGTAGCGTTATTAATGAAAACTACAATTAATAACTCGAAAAGCTCTGTTGAAGCCTTATTGATATGCTGATGAACTCACGGACGAATACTTTTTGTTTCGCTTCTTCTATGATGAGGCTTTTTTTTTCATTTCTTCTTCCAACTTTTTTTGTGTGTTTTATATCGAGACCGGACGTGATGGTTAAAAAGTAGTTCTTACGCCTACTGAATTTTCAAAAGGATAGAAAAGCTTCTAGTAGGGCATCGTGAACCAAGTTTCCGGACTGAACTTCCCCTATCCAGAACACCTCGACACATGTACATTGGCTAAGATCCTGGTTAATCAATGTGGTCCACAAATAAACCGCAAGACACTATGAAATAATCCTTTCGGCCTCGTGGCGCAGGAAATGTGCTTGAAAAGAGCAAAAGTGTAATCATCGGGAAAACAAAACTAGGCGTTATGAAATTTTTGATCCATACAGTACAATGAAACCGTTTACAATAAGTATGTCGATGTAATCAGTTCTCATTTCTTGCACTCTAATCAAACTATTCCATACACGGTTCTCCTTCAATCTTCTTTGTGGCAAAATTCAGCAACCTTAGCCGTTCAGTTTCTAAACCACAGCAAAATTACACACTATGATTCTTCCAAACTTAATCCCTCGGATAATATGGTCAAAAAGACATGCACTTTTATTTCGTTAATATATCTACATGTACTACACAGAACAAAACACGAAAGCTACAGTAACACCATAAAATAGGGACACAGCGAAAACGCAAATAAAAGATGTAATGCCCATCCATATAAGAGACCAGTCAGGAAAAACTAACAACACATCGCTGAATTCGGAAACTAGAGGCAGTTTTCAAAAAGAAGTTTTTAGGGTAATAAGTTCGGAGCTTTGATTTGACAGTGTTTCAAATCACAGCACGCCGCTTCAAAAACATACTCCTTGTTCATAAAAATGATATTCTCGTGCATGACACATCGGAATCGGACAAATAGAACTACCATTCTCTGATGAACTACAAGAAAGTACGGCGATTTAATGTCAGAGATTCTAGTTCCTATCACGAATCGCAAATGATACAGTTGACTTTAAGAGACATCCTTTTGTTAAGACGAATAAGCCACACATTAAGTTATTCTCCGAACTTATTACGAGAAACACTACCTGTATATTTGGCATTAACATTGCTTTGATAGGGAGTAGTACAAATAATCGATCTAATCGTGAGAAGAATCAGTACAAATCGTCACTGTTTCAGTGTTTAACACCGGAACAACATGAACAATTTTCTATGAGAAAATTTCCAAGGAAAAATCAAAAACTAGATGCAAGCAAGTTCCAAGAGTCACCAAGATAATGTTACGATGTTCTAAATTTCAAGTACCAAGAAAGATGTCAAATGATGAGAGGTAGAATTTCAAGTTACAAAAAAGTATACTGGACATTATTTATAACTTTAGAGAACAATTTGAGAAAATACGCAGACAACATTCGACATCATCCCTTCTAGTGTATTAACTTTCCTTAAACAAAGATCTCAAATCACTAAGTGAATCACACCTCGTATTTCTAAATGAGACGAAAAAAAACGATAGTGGGCAGCGTTTAGATCAAACACTCGCCTATATGCCGAACCATTCCATAATTCCATGATGCCCTCTTTGTCGTGCTGTAAGAGGTGAACGATGTGCACGAATTTGGCTTACTCGAACAACTAGTGGGGAGCGGATTGTCCTGTCTCTAGAGACACGACTGCGGGGTTGAGGTGTAGATCCTCGACGTCGACCACGCATTCCTCCACCTTGATAGGCCAAACATTCGGTTTCTACGGCATCAAGGGCTTCTAACTCGGTGGCACTTCGACGCTTACCTGAACAATCTTTTTAAAGATTGACTTAACAACAGATAATAAGCCATAATGATAAAGAGATAGCGATAATTTTCAGCGCCCCACTTGAGAGCAGAACTTCATCGCTTCTTTTTTTTTGAAGAATTCTGTAGGAACAAATTTCGAAAAATGATAAGTGCAATGAAACACGTTGATGTACCAAAAAATGTCAACAACGTTTCTCAGAGCACAAATGCTATAAGGTTTCGAACTTCTCCACTAAGGACCTAAAATATGCTGCAATCTAAAATAAAATACAGGGCTCACTTGGGTTCGCAGTCAAGAAAGACTCGACAACCTCATTGAACTGAGGATCCTTCTGCATGCTGTGGATTGGACCGCGACACTGAAACACGTCATTTATACACAAAAAAACATACTTTGGAATAGTACATAGTAGATTATACTAAAAACGTTAATGTTGCGATCATTAGTTCATACTAATGAAATGGAACTAACATTGATTAATGATAACACAACACGATCAGTGTATGTTCAAGAAATAGTACGGTATTTGGATGAGCGAAGAGGGAATTGAAGTTATGTTATCAACCCTAATACTAGGGCCTAGGCTATAGGAAAGGGAGGAGGTCGCTGGAAATCCACAGAGAGCATCCATCAGAAAAATAGTGAGTCAATTAATGCTGGTGACTTCTTCTGGTTCAAGATATGGGCAGTATTACAGCATGTGCGTTGCATCAAAACTATTACTGATAGGATGCATAGCCCAGGTAGGAAAAGAAACAGGAATAGAAGGATCAAAACGAATGCTATGATGTCGAAATGTTAACTATGAAATAAAACCTATGTCAATTTCGCCTACAGCTCGAGTAACCTGATCAAAGTTCATCCTTGCTGAAAGGATTCAAGGAATACCAAAAACAAACATTTCTGAAGAACAGACTCTACCTGTGGACATACAGCCGCCTGGTTGGTCCTCTTCCAAGACAAAAGACAGGAGTAACAAAACTTGTGGTTGCAAGGGATAACGCTAAACAGTGCAGCGTTAGAATCGCTACGGAAAATAACAAGACTAAAGAAAAACAGGATTACTTTGCCGGGTTATGGAAGATCTCCATACAAATTGAGCACCTCATTAATATTTCGAAACTGGCTGGGACGCAAAGAGTATTACCAGCCTAGAAATGATAGCACATGAAATTTTAAGCTACACTTTGTGTATACTTCTAGCGACTAGGATTTATACCAAAGACTCACCCCAACATTCGAATTCGATGTCGTGGTGCTGCCAGTAGTGCTCTGAAACAATTACATTACAACTGTGCGAACTAAGTTGATCACAGTAAAGATTACTACAATAAGTGAATTTAAAAAAGGCTACAACCTCATTCTCAGAGCTGAGAAGAGGCACTTGTGCATCTATTGATGTACTCTCGACCTAAAAAAAAGAAAGATCACGGTGATAAAAAAAATCTAGGGATGTAGAAAAATTGTTGAATAACAAATTAAATCTAGAATCCAGTAAACACCCACCGGTTCACCTCTTAAGTTTATAGGTGGTATAGATGCTGCATTTGTGGTAGTCTGAAAGTAAAGAATCTTTTTATGAAAATATGTAGAGCTTTTTTTTATTCCCATCCAGTTAACTGCACTTAATTTATTTTCAAAATGGAATTATAACAGCATTATGGTAATCATAAAAGCGTGAAAGGTCATTCTTCTCTTAAAGGGCTCCGTCACTTACGTCACATCAATCACGGTGAAAAGAGCAATGATGATGGCAACGGCACCAGTAATAATAGGAGAAGATCTTACCGAAGCAAGTTTGGAAAATATGGAGGAAACAATGCTATAGAAACTTTATCATGACAAGTATATAGTTAATTAAAGTCTCTACATTAACTGGCCTTCAAAAATCTATCTATCAAACTAGATCCGAAAGTCGAATACTCCACATTAACGCTTTGACCATCTATTATTTTTAAATAAACAATCTTTGTAATGTTCATCGGTAAACATAGGTTCCAAAAACCCAGTCATAACTATGTGTTACATGATGTTGTGGAAAAAGACATAAATTGACAACAAAAGAAAAAAACGTCCACGTGAATGTTTGAAACTGACTGACCGATCCACGATTATTGTTCGATTGCAGCTGATGAGAAGGACGTAATTCGTCAATAATCTAGAACGAAAATGTGTAGGAAATAAAAAGTGATTTCGACCCAGAAATCCCCTCGAACAAGGAAACGAACTTCCACGTATGCCCCAAGTGGGCATTTCCTTCGTGACGTCAGTCTCAGTGTACCGTTAGCGCGGCCGCGCGTATGTGTATGTTCGTTCGAGTTTCTCTGCTCGACCGGTGAAACTCCAAGTACAATAGGGTTTTCGCTAGTTCCTAGATCTTCCAGTCTTCGAGGAGCAGGAGCGGATGTTTGGTTGTCTCTTGGTTGAGTACCTTCCACTTCTTCAATCATACACAGCACTGATGCAGCTGTCTATCCTGGATTAAACGTTATATTGAAACAGTGCTACTCAGATAGACGACAAGTCATCGATAAGAATTAATAAATTGAAAAATCTTCTGAAATCTGAAGGAGTAGTGCAATTCGAAACAAGCACTACTGTAACAGGCGACAGTTGAAATTCCCATAAACAACTTCTGAACCAAAACAATAGTAATAAGAAGAATAGCAGAATAAGAAACCGCCTCATACAAAGAGTCACACATAGAATAGAAAATCTTCATACACATGGCATACAAATAATTTTGTCTCTGCTATTACTGAAACTGGCACTTAAAAGGAATGAATGTGGAAGTCATATATCAGTCCATCTTCACTCAATTGCAGTGGAGCGGCGTTAATCACCTGCAAAAAAAAGTTAGTGTTTAAAAGTCTCCTCCGTTATACCTAATATTTTTATACTATAAAATTATTCCTTTACACCATCCAAACCGTAAGCTTTACTTCTTCTTTTTTAATTTCTGGCAGAATAACTGGACATCATCTATTTTTTAAAGTTTCCTTTGTTTTGTTTTTTTTGGACCCTTGTTGTGCTTAATGAACGCTCCTGATTCATGCCGAGAAATGTTCGCAACGAAAAATGTTTTCCTTCTTTGCAGTCTGAGTGCCTTGTCTTCATTGTTAAGTTGTTTGGAGCTTGCTTAATAACGGCAAAAGTATACTTTAGAACTTCTATTTTTAACCACAACGCAAGAAAAATGGGATTTTCTGGACATCTTTGCAGCAATTCTTACAAGTTGAACTTTCCCAAGGAACATTACATTAAGGAATCTCATTGAGTTTATCGCACATTGAGATTAAAACAACCAATTTAATCAAATCAAAAGCTCACAGTGCACTTCTTTTTGTTTGAAAAAAAAAACATAGTTGATGTACACTGATGATAGACATTGAGTTAAAAAGATATGCGTCTAATGCAACGGCGTAGATGGTTGCGCTCGAGGCGGCACAGTGGAGATAGTGGTTACGACTGAGGCGAGTCTCTCACTGGCTGCAATCGGACTAGAACGATGACTAAGGGTCCCGCATGGATTGCAGCCGATAGCTCCACCGTGCTACTTCGATCGCACCCGCTTTAGCAATTGCACCAAACTTCGAGTGGAAAAGTTCGACTTTCAATGAACCTCGGCATAGTTGAATGTAGTATTGAGTTTGATAAGCTGTACGCGAGGTTGCTAAATAAATTTATTGGCTAACGTTTCGGCAATATCGCCTTTTTCAGAGCCTGAAATGGGCGATTCAATCTACAATTTAAACGACGAACCTCTACGCAAACTAAACTGATAAACTCCATGCTTACTTTTCCAACCACAAACTTAGCGACTACACTAAATGCTCAGCTTAGATCGGAGACGCCTGGCATGGACCGCTGTCTGATCGATCACGAGGGCGAAGTTCGAATGTCTCATTCGGATCGGAAGAACCATTCGAGATATGGCGCAAGCTCCCGCGTTCCAAGCCAAAATGCCTCCAGCGATTTTCGAGCCAACGTTTTAGATTCGTGCGCTAAGATTTGGACCCTAATTTCAAAATCGGCTCCGTCGTGTTTTTGTGTTCTATGGGCACCTAAAGGTGTCCATTCTCGTAACCTATTCTTGCCGTTCACGTGCTCTTTGATGCGGACATACAGCGGTCGTGCCGTTTAAACTATATACATAATCGTCGCAACAGTTCATGCAAGAAATCAGGTGGATTACCCCGGACCTCAAGCAGTCTCCTGGTCTACCTGTGGAACAAATAATACAGTTCAGTGTTGTACAGATGGTATCGTACAAACGATTCCGAACTAGCTGACGTTTCAAATTGTTCGGTGGATTTTGGATGCAAGCCAAAACCACTAAAATGAACCGCAAGGACGAATGTCTGTCGATAACGCAGGAACTCGCGCCATATCTCGAATAGTTCTTCCGATCCGAATGTGACATTCGAACCATTCGCCTTCGTGATCGATCAGTCAGCGGTCCTTGCTAGGCGTCCCCGATCTAAGGTGAGCATTCAGTGTAGTCGCTAAGTAGGTGATTGGAAGTAGGCGTTATCAGTTAGTTTATCAGTTTAGTTGTGGAGAGGTTGGTCGTTTAAATTGTAGGTTGAATCGCCCATTTCAGGCTCTGAAGAAGGTGATACTGCCGAAACGTTAGTCAATAAATTTATTTAACAACCTCGTGTACAGCTTCAAACTTCGAGTTGTTTTGACCCGACTGCATTCGCTAAGTAAGGTTTTAGAAAATTGAGAATTTTCACCAAAATAACGGATGTAAAAAATGAGGCACACTTTCATTGGCACTCCCAGAATTAACTATCTCGTTTTACGGAAGAATACGGAAGAAGAAAGTGCGAAAGTCTGGGACAATGGTAAGCTATTCGCCGCAGTCGACCTACTTTCTTGGTATATCTCCCATTTTGGTAGCTTAATACGCTGTTCACACAGCGGAATGCCATACTGTGGAAAACAAACAACTGAGCTGGACGTCTTGACCATAGAAAAAAAGTAAAATAAAACAACTCTTTCGACATAAAATGAGTACCTTGTGGCACATATCAATTCGCATAACAACATAACGTGGAGTGATAAAACCGTAATTTGGAGGCATCTGCAAGAACATTCGCTCTTTCTCAAGGTTGAATGACAACTGTCGCACCTAAATTAGAATTCTTCGTATGTAAAGTTCTGTGATCACGTAAAGAACAATTTCAAAACTTAGGAAGGAAGCGGAAAAAATACTTGCATAATGTGAATGTAGGACTAGTCTACTGGGTTTACTACGAAATCTGTGCACGGTTTTGTAACCAATCAAGAGCAACAAAAACCGTTAATAAACAAGGGATACACTCCAAACTTAAAGATTGAACGTATCAGGTTTTTCTTAAATAAAATGCCGTGTTAGCATTTCAAAAATTTGGTGACCATTGACATACTGGTTACAAATAATAGACACAAACAGAACTTTGGAGACAATGAAAAGAACCTACCATCTTGTACAACTCATTTTTCCTTAATAAGGCAGCTAAAATGATTGAATATCGAAAATACGGTTGATCCAGTACTTCTCCAGTGGCGTCCTTTGGTACAATAGATGCCGAATGTATCATCCGCGAAATCGTACCTGAAAATTGCGTAGGAATAATATCTTAATCAAGCTAGATCCAGCTTCCTCATGACCACCGCACATCGAACAATATCGGCAATATAGCAGGGTCAAAACGACATTAAACACGGTGCAGTCGCGTAAGCGGTTTCGCTTGATGCGGTGCGGTGGAGCGTAGCGGTTAGCATCCATTGGAGACCGCTGCTGCCACCGTTCATTGCTGCAGTTCGTGGTGGTCCCGCCTCGATTCCAATTCCAATAACAGCAATGATAGTTATCGTATAATAGGGTCAAAACGACCTCAAGCTCGGTGCAATTATGTATAGTCGGTTCAAAACGACATGAAGCATGGTACAGTTCCGTAAGCGGCTGTGATCGAAGCGGTGCGGTGGAGAAAGCGGTTAGAATCGAGATGGGACCATCGCTAACTGCAGTGAAGAATGGTGCTAGCAAGGATCCTCCCTCTATCCTAACCGCTCCGCTCCACCGCTTCGCTTAAAACGCAGCCAGTTACGCAACTGCACTTTGTTTCATGTTGTTTTGACCCTTTTACTCGCTGTACGCGAACTACTATAAAACACTCGAGTGATATTACTGATAGAATTTGCACTAAACCACTTATTTTCTCAACTAATGACATGAATACTACGAACCAGATTACCTTCAAATGTATTAACATTGATAAACTCATTTATAATAATCCTGAAATACTAAACCTCCAAAACTACAGGAATGCTTTGCTGAGTTCGCAGCGAATATTTTGTCCTGCACTATTTATTGATCTCTAACGTATTCACTAAACGACTTGATCTCAATTTCTCACTTAATATATAAACTCACCATTTTATCTCAAGAACCAATATTATTATATCACTCTAGTAATTCTAGACAACGATGAGTCTTGAGAACGGTAGAACTATACATTTCCCTTTACAATGATAGAAACTAAACAAGCTTAGTCAGATTCTAATATATTCATCTATTAAGTACCCCATGTGAGGCGGAACATGATGAAGTCCAAAATTAACTAAGAATTTTAGTAAGCGAATGACATCAAAGGACTTTACCTCGTTCAGTTCCAAAACCATCCCAATTGTACACAAAACCGTTAGATCCAACAAAATCAGCGTCAGTAACCTGTAAGAGACTTCTACATATATATATAATATATATATATATATATATATATATATATATATATATATATATATATATATATATATATATATTAGACATATATATATATATAAAAATGTATAAAAGGAATAAATGCACTTCTATCACACAAACCATTAATGCATCCCTTTGCTTCTCTTTTAAATTCCATACCAATTTTCTATGCAAATCCAAAGCACTGCTTCGAAGCATGAGCGGTCCTAAAGACTCCACCTTCCTCTAAAATAGCAACAATATGGGGTAGAAGCGAACAGAAACCACAATGTGATCATCATGTAAATCTCGAAGCTATCCTTAACTAAAACCCTTGATTTGACGGGACTACAGACATAAAGAGCAAGAAATTCAAGTAAACACTATAAACGAGAAACAAAAGAAAAGGTTTCACCTCGACGGCAGCCTGGATTGCAGAGTGACATATATGCTGCATATATATTTTCTGAGCAGTAGAAAATCTAAGATGAAATTTTTCAGAACAAGTTCTCTGATGGTATCCGTAGTTCGCAACTTCAGTTGTTTAACTGTCTAACAAAAATTATTGGGCAATTGAATTTTGAGGTTAACTCAAAGCTTCAAGACGCACATGACAATAACAGCATAGTTTTAGCGAAACTGCTACCACCGTGACTACATCAAAAAGTGTGAGAGATAAAAATCAACGCACTCCTACAACTGCGTCAAGGATCGTCCGGAATACTTTCTGTCCACCTCGTACGAGATCCTCATCACTCATTGCTAATGTTGGCGTCGCCCCAAGTATAAAGAATTTCGTCTAAACAATGAATTTGAAGTCAACTTGCCGCCGGTAGAGGTTAACTCTTCCAGAAAATGAAAGCGGACAAACCTTTAACCACGTAAGGTACGCCAACGCTTTCGTCCAGACATCAATTCCTTTGTACTGTGTCAAAACGAGATTATTTTCTTCTCTGAAGCAAAGACCCTGAAGTTGGAGATCTGAGACAAGACCAAAGATCAAAGAACTAAAGAATGATTCGCTACCTAACAAAACAATTTTTGTTATAAAAAAGTTCTGTACAAATGACAAAAAATGATGAACTTCGTTAAGTAAATAAAGGAGTTAATTCAGTAAGATCAATCAACGAATAATTCCCTACTTTTTGATATTTGCTAGTAGTTTCACTGGAATCACGAGTCAAAGAAAATGCTTTTTGGTCTTTTGGATACCTGTCCTGTGAGCGAAGAGGGGCTCGATTCCTAAACAAAAGAACTCTATGAAGGAAATCCAAGATACTTATTTCCAATATCAAAATCTGGCAACAATCTCAACACAGGCCGATACTCCCATGTCAAAAACACGCGTAACTTGACACACGATGTATGGGAGCAAAATTTATGATATTAGTGGTGGTACTCGCGAGATTTTTGAATACAGTAGCGGTGTTCTGTTAGCAAAAAATCCAAAAAAGCAGAAATCCAGAACGTCCGACATTTAAGTGATGATAAGTACAAATAAAAGTACAAATTAAGAAAAAACCCTCAATAATAATTTTCATGGCAGTGTAGTTGACAACTCACCACACTTTAGCTAGGCTAACGATATCACTAAATTCACCTTCTTCAGTATTGTGAGTACTAAGTTGACGACAAACTGAAACACACGCCTAGTGAGAGCAAGTATTTGTAATAAAAACACTTTGAAAGAAAAAGTGAAGTTCAATTGTCCAAATAACTTTGAAACTTCGAAAACAAAGTAAAGTCATATCGAACAAACCTTGGGGAGCTCTCCTACTAGCACAGCGATTCAGTAACTGCGAGCAATGTGCTACTACTACATGGACCATAACCGGCCTAAATATACTAAAAAGGTTCATATTTGGAAACGCCTGAACGTGTGCGTATTGTCCAGCTCCCATAAACTTCTAAATGTAGAAGGAAGTGAGTAATGTGGATCTTACACATCATTAACGCAAATACATGACAAATCCCTTAATTATTCATTTCTAAACTCAACATCACAATCTTTGAAAGAGTTAGTAAAGGAAAAATCCACAACAAAAAAGACAGAAGAACAGAACATCGGGAACTTTTTAGGTGAAAAATTGGGTCAATACCAATGAACAAGATTAACACCAGCAATGGAGGGAAAACATGAATAGATTCTGAACTATCAATGAATCTATCTCTGCAGCAAGTGACTGTTAATGAAGAATCAAAGACGAGATAGTAATATTGCGCTCAAGAAGAAAATGAATAAGCTTAGCATCATCAAAATAACCATGTTCCTATACCTATCACATGTCTCAAAAAATTCATTATCTATTGTTGAATAAAGACCTACTTTCAACTAATACAAATCAGATAACCAAGTACTGGAAATCAAGCAAATGCACATCCTGATTAACTTCTCCTTTGCTGAGTATCTGGTTACCAAATGTTATAAATGCAAATATGAGACGAGGAGCAGCATAACCGTAATCAGTTGGTATAGGAATATACTCGATTTTGTCACCGCTTTCAAGCAAAGGCAAATCACGAACCTGAACGAAAGTAATCAGGAAAATTTCACTTCGCACTTCACTTCTAAGACTCTCGGTGGGAATTCTGGAGGAACAAATGAAGCAAAATAGGCACTATTCGAAAGTCATACCCATAAATTACGATATAACAATTAAATTTCAAGCAACATTTGATGCATGTATCGCTGTTTTACAAACCCGAAACAATACTATGCCATGTGCATTTGAAGTTTGTGTATGAAAGTTTGAAATTTCAACTGTGTCTGCATTTAAAATAGCTTGTTTTTAACGGCGAATTGTCCAGAGTAGAAGCGGTGTTAAAGTATACAAAGAAAGCAAAAGTTGAAGAACGGCAAATTAAACTATTTGACTTACAGCATCGAATAACATCTGTTTCTTGTAGAAAGCACAACAAAGAAGGCTGTAACTAATAAAAGGTTGCTTATTCCGTAATACTGGCCGAATCAGTTGAAATGGACCTGAAAAACAGAAGAATGCATAACAGTGCATGTTGTTAGAAGGAATAGTATTCTTCTATGAATGCATTCTGAGAGCTGCGTGAAGAAAAGATAACAACGAAATTAAAAATTGTCTAATTAGGCCCAACGACTAACCTAAAACTCCAGGAGCTATAGCATAAATGTCTTGTTCAGTGAGATTGAGCAAGGCACGTTGTCTTTCGCTCATATTACAACTGGCCGCTTCAAAACGTCGGATTAGGTCTTCACCACAAACCTTCTTCGTCACCAATTCCTTCATATTGTCCTAAAACAGTTGAACATAGGATTAGCAGGAAACTTTTAGGAATACCCTACAAAACACAAAACCAATGCAAAGTTCAAAGGATGTAAAACTGTCAAGTGGAAGATATCAAATCAAAGCAAAACAGATGACGTACCTTACATGCATGTTGACTAATTACTTCAAATACACGTTTTGCCCCTGCTCGAACATTCTTTTCATTGAATATTCCTGTAGAGTTAAATAATGTGAAGTTGCCCTTTGCCTGGAAACTATTCAGTAGATATAGAATAACAAAGAACGAGAAGCAGAAAACAAAAGAGTACATAATGGAAAAAGCAATTACTCGAACTTTCCTGAAGAAGTGACGAAGCATCATGAAGCCAAAAGGTACCATGTTCACAAAACCACGCTCAGGTCGCAACTCTACCTGAAACTCTATTCCGACTTGTAAATAGGGGATTTCTGGGAGGTTGAGTGTAGTGAATAAGCTAATTTCAAAGAAATGCTATACAGGGTGCATCATTTTCCCAATGAAAGTACGTTCTATGATACCAAAAGGTTGTTCCTCGTCTGGCCATTCTTGCGGTTGCTTTCGGAACCTTTGCCTACAAAAGACATTTGAATTGCGAACAGAAAACAGAACAACCATAACATAAGTTGACTAACACTATCTTCATCACTGTTTCACCATCTTTGGGAAAATGTTCTCTTCCCGGAAAGTTGACAACTTCTGTTTGCGCTAAAACAACCATGACTGAACTTTCGAGAAAGTAAAAGATTTATCGCAAAAACATTCAAAAGAAGAACAACATTTACTGTGGAAACACTTTTCATAGAACACCACAAGGAGGAAAACTTTAAAAGATATGGTCTTTCACTTGAAAGGAAAGAGAGAAAAAGGCATAAACAGGGAAAACCAACAAAAAAAAAAACACATACCTTCAGAGGGTCCTGCTTGTGAACCTGACGTTTGTTCGGCTTTTCTCAGCAGAGAAGTCCAAAGGAGTCGCCGATGTGAAACAAATGTGAAGACCGACGTCGACAATCGAGACATTATCGGTGCGTATCCCGCATGGGTGTAACCAGTTGTTGGTAGAACTCTGAAAGCAAAAACAGCAAAAATACGTAAAAACTATGCACCACAACAGAAGAAACTCTCCTAAAACAATTGCGCTTGACTGTCTACCGCTCGTTTCCTCCCAAATATGAGTGAAATTCTCAGAAAAGTTACGGAAAACACAGATGTGCTGTCGTCTGTTTGCTCTGATATTTTTCCTCCCGGAGCGAAGAGCATAAAGAGGCAAAAATATCAATCCCTACATACCGATACAAGTACTTATGCTTACCCAAGCGACCGTAACACTTCCGCTGGAATTCACACACTGAACCCGTATGGTAAGGACAGCAAATCCGGATCGACGGAAACAATAGCTCTAGTACAGCGCACTGAATTCACAGTAGAGCGCACTTGTCCCGCTGATACGTGAGCCTCGTTTAGAAGAGGACTTTATGGGCACTAGTCACACGAAATCGGGAAAAATGTTGTTGGAGGAGGGGTGCAGTCAGTGGTGCCCTTAATTTCACGACGCTCTAACTTACTTTTTTCTTTTAGTAACTTTAGTTCACTTGTCTTAGATCGTCTAAGACCAATGCTTGGGGCCACGATTGATTTGATTATTTACCTTGAGAAATAAGGGCCCCTCTGAGCATCCCCCAGAATGCTTACAGTGTTGGTCAGAGAAAACGCTAAGATTTCCACCCAAACACTAATCTGCACTATCTTTCCTGTGCCATGTTGCTCGACTCAGTTATCACTGTGTTTCTCTTCGTTTTCCACTCGTTTCTATATAGCGAAGTTGTTTGAAGTTTTTCTTTTCTCAATGTGACATTCGTTTACGATCCTAAAGTTAGTTTTTGAGATGGAGTGAGTGTGTCGTGTAGAAAATCCAAGATACATGTGTATAGTAGTGTCAAAACGACATGAAGCATGGTGCAGTTGCGTAAGCGGCTGCGCTCCAAGTGGTGCGGTTGAGCGTAGCGGTTAGCGCCGACCACCGTTCATTGCTGCAGTTCGCGTCCGTTGCAGCCGTGTTTCATGTCATTTTAACCCTACTAGGCTGTGCGAGTAAATTTGTGCGACAATATTTGAAGCGCTTGAAAAGTATTGTAGTTAGCGGTGATGGGTAGCGATGCGAGGCGAGAAAGACGTGCAACAACAACAACGGCAATTCCTCTTTTATAGCATGGAATTTGAAAGGACGCAGAATTCGGCGAAAATTGCGAAGGTAGTTGTCGTGGGAAATCAATCCAAACTATTATCAGTATCATTATATTGATCCATCTTTGCTGTGTTGACGTCGGAACTTGACAGCTGTTTTTATATACACTGACCTTAGTTTCTACATATTGCGAAAACTCTCGAACTTCTTAGGATGATCTATAGGCATCTCTTGTGATTGTTTCCGGTATTTATGTGTGTTTTTAAATGCATGCATTTGCTCCTCACATTAATATTTGGGTTAAAAAAAGTAGTGCTGCCGACGCGAGAGGCAGGCGAAGCAGGCACCTTACCGCGATTTTCAAACATTTTCGAATCCAGCGTAGTGTAAGTTTTACTCGGACATTCTAGAGACCTTGCAAGAAAAACTATTCACAGTAGCAAGAAAGGCATGTTTTATGTACGTAGCTATCTCCTCGATTAGAAAATTGTTCGATGTTCGAGTAACTCCTCGAATCACATTGCGATCTAGCAACTTCCTGCTGCGCTTTAAACTTGATTCTCAAATAACGGTACAGATGTCACATTTCATTTCCAAAACAAATGAATGAAATACGTTATCATGAGATGTCTAATACATGAAACACAACACAGTAAACATTCACAGGACGGAAACCGTACACATTGAAAGACTTCACATGTAGAACTCTATAGAATCAACTAGATTGGTATTAAGAACTCAATCAAGAAATGCATGTTTTACAGGTAGAAGAACAAATAGACACAATGAAAGGAGTACCACTACTGCTGCAGTTGAAAACTATGAAACTTCCAGCTTATCATTGCGAAAACAGAAACAAAGTACTACTAAATCGTACACTGAAGGAGAAAACAACAAACAAAATGTGATCATACAAGGAAGAAAAAGAAACCATTCCAACAGAACATATAATTATTAAACAATTATAAAAAAAGAGAAGAAACACATATTAAGATGACTAGTCAGCATGCCTTTTCGGCAATTTCTTGGGACTAATATCGAGATGTACTTTCGGACGCACGCGTACCTAAGGAAGTTTGAAAAATTTCGAAGGAACTATTCGAAAAAAGAAATACAAACAAGGTTCTTTATATGGAACCTCACATCCTTGTTCTTCACACCAGATAAGCTAGCAGACGCCTCGTCAACAGTCGCATAACCGCTACTAAGAAAGGACAAGATATGTTGGCGTGCCATTTCACAACGCTTTACCGATGAAGAAAAAACTTCCACAGGGAACTCTCCATGTTCTTTCTTTTCAGTGTGAAGCTAAAAATATTATTTATTCACATGGTACACATCACATATGCAAAAAACAACTATCAATACCATAATTTAAAAATTGGGTTGGAATCGAGTCTATAAGAGGCGATAGAGAATATACTCGTTATCCAGAATGAGAAATCTTAGTTGGTGAAGTGAGGAAAATACGTCGTAGTAACAGACTTTTCTAGCAAGATGCGCTAGAAAGGACTAGAAATAGCTGCGGATAGACCTATACTTGTTTCAACATTAAGAATGTTGTGTTCTCCAACATTTCCTCATTTATTTGGCATTTCGCCACCGTTACCAAAAATATTATCTAGTAGACGAATGTTCTGGAAAATCTAAATCAGAGAACACAGAACCTGTGCAAGAGGACCATAGGATTACGTTGACGTCGACTGCCTCCAATAATTTAGGAGTGCTAATTCGTGCACAGTTCTAGGGATAGGTCCAACTCATCCCCTATTTCCAACATTATCGGGAGATCAATCGTTCTTTTTGCATTTTATTTGTTTGCCAGAAAAAAATCTATAGCCAAATATCGAAAGGACTGACAAACGCTAAAGGCTTAATCCTTTATAAAACAAAAATCTGAATGGTCTCATATTCCAGAGAATTCGGTTTTGATGCCCAATCTTGTATTTTTTTATGCTCATGTTGTTGCAATTATTTCATGTTCAATAACCACGAAATACTAGGGCAAACACGGCAAGACGAGACAGTAGGAGAACTTACCAAAATATTGCAACCAGTTAACTGTTCTATGCGTCGCTTGTTAGCACCGCGTGATCCGATCAAACGCGGAGCATCTGACATCCCTACAAAGAATCTTATACTTTTTCGCTGCTCTTTCAGAACCGCTGAGGGTGTCTGTGGAGTTGTTGGGGCTATTGCAGGACACGGGAGTTGCGCTTCATTATCAAACGAGTTCGTAGAACCTGATTGGCCGATAGACTGTCCACGACCAACCTACAAAAATACTTTGATTCATTGAAAACAAAATGTGAAGAAACATTCAAAGTGTTTGTCTCCATTGAAACCAAATCCAATCGAACTGACAGATGACGACTGCGAATTGCTATTCTCGGAATTGCTTGTGCTTACGGTCCCTGGAACCACTGCAGGAGGATGAGAAATGTCAGTTGTCTGAAAAAATAAGCAAATAGCAAAATAAATAGGATATTTCAGAAAATTGCCCATAAGAAGTCAAAGAATATAGGAATTTTTAGCTATCAAGCCAATACCAAGCCCTCCTCTGATGTTTTCTTATCTGTTGACGTAGCTTCGCTGTCCACATTTACTATGTTATTATTATCTAAAGCAAGATTTGAAAAACACCTTAGCACCTCTTGTTACCGTAACAAACTGGAAAGATGGGAATTACTTTGATCACGAATCTCGCCTGTGACCGACGGCTTGAAATGGAATGGTCCCAAGCAGTTCTCGTTGAACATTCGTTTCACTGCTAGACGTCCTTTAATGACGCTCTCGTTTGTGCCGAACATGCACGAGCGACCATCGTGGTCCATCTATGATAGCCATCCATAATATATTTATTTGTTCATATAAAACAAAAACAGAAATACTGCGAAAAAAAAAACATTATAATTTATCGATTCTTCACTGTGCTGAGAAACTAATGACTTACCAAACGTATCATAGAAAACAAAAAAAACTTCCCACACCTATTATAGACTTTTTTTGGCTCACATAAAATAGACGGTGAAAACGACATGATGCTCGGTGCAGTTACGTAACTGGCGGCTGGAGCATAGCGGTTAGGATTGATGGGGGACAATTGCTAGCACAACTCATCGCTGCAGTTCGCAATGGCCTCACTTCGACCCAAAGGCTAGTTTCACCGCGCTCCAGCTGCACCGAGCTTCACGTCAGTTTGATCCAACTATAAGTAAGAAAATCTCGGATTTCCCGCTACGTCTTTAAAGATATTGTGAGGCATAAACAACAAAATAAACCCATTAAACCCATTACCCATTAAAGCCAATTTTCGCAGCTCCATATGAACCTCCTCGTTTCGGGAATCGAAATTGGAAATTCCAAGCAGTGCCTCAGAAACTCTCTCTCTCTCCAGAATCAAGTCGGGGCAACTGATCATGAGTTTTCTCAAAGGCACTGTTTGCGTCGTTTGTTTTGTGATAAGGAATCAAGCATGACTTTCTGCCATCCATATGATTTAGGTTGTTTCTCAAGGTGGACTGTTTGTTTGCGGCGCATCAGTGTTGGCCAACACTTTTTGATGGAGCGCGGAGAGACTGATGCATGAATTGTTTCGCGAAGACACAAATTGTTTTTTCAATCAAGTGTAAGCCTACAGTACATCAAGAATCGTTCGTAATTGAGTTCTATAATATATAATTACCGGAAATGAAAACTGCCAATCTCATATTCGAATTTCTCAGCAAAATCCTTGCACGTTTGTTCCTTCGTTCCTCTTAGGCCACTATGCAATTCACTCAGAGGAACGAATGCAAATTTTGAGTGTATGCCACTACGAGTCAGTCTACGAGCGGGAAGACAGGCTGCGGATGACTTAAGTTTTAATACAAGTGGAACCAGCTGACGCTGGTACAATAAGAACTACTCCCGCACTCCGGATAGATTGAAACTTAAAGAAAATACTCCGACATCGATTCGAATAGTCCTTGAAGGGAAGAATGATTTAAATTACAACATCAACTAAAAAGCTTGTGTTTATTCCATTTTTTTCTTCTTCAGAATCCTCACACCTTGTGTTTCCTTGTAAGATTTATTCAGAAGTGTAGTTGCAAGGTATAAAAGGTGTTCGTCTTTCATTTGATAGCGTTAGCTTTTTTTTATCAATTTTGTTCCGCGCTGTATATCAGATTCGAAATATGCGATGTGAACAAGCGAAAAGACTAATTATATCTTCGAAAAAGGAGCAATTAAAAAGTCTATCAGAAGTGGTTTGCATAAAAAAACCACAAATAAAGGTAGAGAATAACTACACGTAGAAAACTTTATACATCAAAAACATGAAAAAAAAACCCAAACCACTCACGAGGATGTCCGCTAATCCGGCACTACGAGTAATAGCCAGTTTATTTTCATGGAGAAGGGCATACTGCGCTGGACTTAACGATAATTCCTGCGAGGATGGGCACCGTAAAGTTAATGTAGACAGACGCAGACATCTGGAAAAGAATTTCACTCGATGCTCTCGAAATGTGGCTTTGCTGTCAACATGCTTGAGAAAAGAAGATGGAAACTAACTTGGTGAATTCCACATCGAAGAACAACTTTTTAAGACCCATTTCGATTGGCTTCACTGGAACATCCGGAGGATGGGTAACAGAGAAACCATTTGTTTCAACTTTTATGTCAACACCCAATGTATCTTCATACAATAATGTCTCATGCATTCCTGTGCGAGCTAAATAAGAAAAAAAAACATTCTTCTTGACATATTCATGGATAATAATTAGGCCGTAGAACTAAAAGGAAAAAATGACTCGCGTCACTTGCCACCTCTTCACAGAAGGCTTTCGTACAATAAACTGTACAATGCTATGAAAAAACAAAAATACCGGAAGTTCAAAAGAAAGCTTTCGTTAAATGGTCTCCCTGATAAGAGGAAAGATTAAACATTTGGAACTTTTTTTTTGTCAATGAATGCAAAAGCTTTACGGGATAGACAAGCAAAGTACCTATTACAGATCTAGGTTTCCACACAACAAAACACTTCGAATGAATGGATACTTGCAAAAATTAAGCATTTTTTTGGCGTTGCAGATTCGAGTAGCATTTTTAGCATGTTTTATATCATTAGCAGAAATTCACTACCTCAAAAATATGTATTAATACTGACTCTGGATGGATGTTGTTACGATTTCCAACTATCCTTCTCGATTCTCGAAAGGCATTGTTTGTTACCAAAGTTTGTGATGAGCACTTCAGTTCAAAATTCTTGAGTGACGAGCGTTGCGAACATTCTAATTTTCTCAGTAATTTCCTAGATTTCGATTCGGAGAGACGAAAATCTGTGTAACGGAAACTCTATGCCCACTCACTTTTTTCGATTTTCAGCAAATTGCTACGCTTAGTAAGCCAAGACAAGAAAAAAGTGAAACGAGATAAATTAACGAGGTCTAAACTAGTACCCGACAAGAATTGTAGGAACTCCTTAGAAGCTTCGAAGAACGTGAACACTCTTGCTGGTTTTGTATCAGCGCTCGAAAGGACTGTTGACTCTAGAAGAGGACAAAGAGATTACAAAAAGAAATCTAAATAGTGAAAAGCCTAACTCCCTTTAAAACTACTTACCGTAGATCTCAAGACCTATTTAGCGGGGAAAGATAATGCCCGGAAATATTTATTGGTATGACCTTAACATCCCCCTTTACCTTGTTCCGCTCCAATCGAGGGCGCATAGCGGTTATCAGTTTGAAGATATTCGATGGTTTTAAGATAGATTAAATAAAATCAGCGTCAAACGTGTGGACGAATTCCAGCTGATCCTCTCATCTCTTTCATCGACAGGACCGGGGCCACCAAGGACGTAACGCGTCACGCTGACACAGTATGTTCGACGCCGACTATAAACCTACGTTACGGACTAGGTCTAAATTACAGTAGCATATTTTTTTCAAATGGGTGTGTCTTCATCTTCGCCGTAATCACAAGTTTCTGCCCATACATGCGATAGTCGAGGCAGATACTCCGACCCCTATTCACTTTTGGGAGATTGGCGAAAGGATCCTCATCATTTGAACTTTACCCTAAGAACTAGACTCCCCTCACAAGAGAAGGGTCCGGTTTCTCCCTATCGCACCTATGGTTCTGTCGTTTAATCCCATAATCGACGACAATGTCGTCTCGACAGGTCCTATAGCCTGATCAAAAATACTTGAAGCTCGATGCAGTTGCGTAAGTGACTGCGCTCAAA
This sequence comes from Necator americanus, assembly GCF_031761385.1. Lineage (NCBI taxonomy): Eukaryota > Metazoa > Nematoda > Chromadorea > Rhabditida > Ancylostomatidae > Necator > Necator americanus. The sequence goes on along the minus strand of NC_087373.1, from coordinate 34,870,994 downwards.
GCGGCGCGGTGGAGCTAACGGGCAGTTGGGATCTGGGTTGGGCAACTGCTAGCTTCACTCCAACTGCAACGATGAGTAGTCCCAAGGAAGGTCTCTCCACGACCCCAACCGCCACGCTCCGATCACAACTGCTTCCCACACTGCACCGAACTCCGGGTCGCCTTCACTCGACTACATCAAATATCATTTATTAAGTTGAGTAGACGATGCCTTTCGAGCATATCAATGCGATTGTAAGTATAGTCATGCAGTGAAGATTTCTGCATTGGCGAAGGTACAGTAAGGTCAAAACAACATGCAGCACGGTGTAGTTGCGTAAACGATTGAGCTCGACGCGATGCGGTGGAGTTAGCGGCTAAGATCGAGGTGGGACCATCGTGAAGTGCAGCGATGATGTGGTTAACGAAGATCCCAAGTCGACGAAAAAATCCCTTATCGACCACGATCGCTTATGCAACTGCATCGTTTCTCACGTCGTTTTGACCCAACAATAACATTAGGATCATCAAAGGCACTCTTTGAGCAGTATAAGGTCCTATACAGAATACGTCGTGAGCATGGAGTACAGTCCACCCATGTCTTGTGTCACAGAGCATTGACAGTTCCCCGTCAGAGCGATTTCCACTGCTCATCGATGGTCACTTGCCATAAACGAACGTTCTTGGATTTTGAATGACTACTCAATCCCAAGGATTGTAGCTAAAACTTGCACACCTGACAGTGAACTATACATCGAAGGAATCGTAGGCAACATCTGACACATCCACGTCCTGCACTGGGCCTATCAGCTGTCCAGATGCACCTAAATCCACCAGAAGCGTAATATCCCACCGCCTCACGCGCATGATAAGAATAAAACTGCGCTGGCGAGCGAAAATCCACGGCGGATGGTTGGTACGTAAACACGTGATTTGACGTGCCAGTGCAGAATCGATCCGCCCTTCGACGCACGGTCCGGATCAGATCCGCAATCTCGTTTCTCGTGTTGCTTTCATTGTTGCTTCGATGGGTTGCTTCATAGTCGTTTAAATAGACTCTTAAGAAGTTTATTTTCTGGATCGAATGGTTATGGAGCTTCCCGGCAATTGCTTCAGGAGTTGTGTTTTCCATGAAAGTCCGAAATTTGATCTGATTTTGCTAGTGATGGATCCTAAGATAATTCTATCTCGTCGACGTGATTTTCTTCCATGTTCTTCTTCCGTTCATTATTCAGGATGTGTACGGTGATTTCCTCATTCAAAAACTCGTCTTCTAATAATATGCAGTGACAATAATATCTAGTGAAAAGTCTACTAATAATATGTTATAATGATAATTATATTTGACGTTTTAATTTAATTTTATAATATAATGACTTTATCAACATAAATCGAAAGTAAGTCAAGTGATACTTATTGATTGCCGTGGAGATACAAAGTTTTCATTAGGAATTAAAATCTGATTACTTAGCTAGATCATCGCAAGAACGCAAATCGCAAAGTCAAACAATATCCTGAAATTTTAAAGCGTTACTGCTTGGGAATTAAAACTCATTTAGGTCATTTTGAGTAAGAAAGTTTCTAGTTTGAGTAGGAATGCGATAAAACTGGAAGTAACCAGACCTCATGTTATTGTCTCAGAATGAAGAGTCAGCGATCAATGCCATGGTATTCTTGGGATGAAGGGATCAAATCGACTTTTTTTAAGTGATTTGCTTGACTTGTAGCCAACATTGGCAGAGAGGCCTCTCAGTGGCGTCCTTATTTCTGGAAGTAAATAATCAAATCCGTCGGGTCCCTAAGAACTAAGCATTAGTCTTAGAGGATCTATGACATACAAGCTAAAGTAGCTAAGAGAAAAAAAGTAAGGCAGAGTGTGGAGAAATGGGAGCGCCGCTGAGTGCCCTCTCCCCCCCCCCCCCCTCTTAACAACTATATTTTCCCCGCTTATTTCTCTACTAACCGCAAGCGCCGGCATTATCACCTTCGTCAGAGTCTGGAAAAAATCAAAGCCCTCAGGGATTTATCCTCTCCAACGCTTAATCGTCCTACAGAAAATACTCAAACTATAAGCAGACTCAAAGCCGAACCCGTCAGTTAGCGCTTACATCATGTGTGCTAAAACTGGTAACTTAGTAGACCGCTTCGTACCGCAACCATGAGTCACAAGGGTTTTGTGAGCGACGTAGCGACACGTCCCATAAATCAAAACATCAGGAGTTCTTCATGTGTGCTTGGTTCGTTTTTGAATGCAATGCACTCGTCCTTTCTGTCTAGTTTTGGAAAACACCAAAGGTGTTCTGGATAAGAGCTAAGTGTTCAAAGTGAACAGAAACAATGAGTGCAATGCGATCACAAACAAACTTTAACCAGATCAAGAACTCCGTAGTTTTTGTTTCGCGGGGCAGGCCGATGGGTTCCTTCTAGAAACCCTTGGGACTCACAGTTGTGATACATGGGGCCCTGTTACGTTACCAGATTCGGCAAATGAAGGAAGGACTAGCTGGTTTTGTTGTTCTTTGAGTCCGCAAACCATTTAAGTGTTTTCTGTGTGATGATGAGGCATTAGAGACGAGAAATCACTGTTGACTTTGATTTTCCCAGGCTCTGAAGGCGGGCGATAACGCCGGAACTTCAGCGGCTATTAAAGAAAGATCAATACAATCTTGGTCACAGCTGAAGCAAATCAATAAAAAAAGCTACGTATTCTACATGCAAAGATTCAAATATTGTCGAACATGGAGACGTTTCGATAAAATTAACCTTCTCATTCCAAAAATGTCGTGTTTTTTGTGTTATCCGTTCTGAATTTCATACAGCGTAGCTCCTCGAAACAGCTATTATTCCGAAAAATCTCTTATATGAAACGTAAACATGGTACAGTCTCTCGGAACATTGGTTTTTGGTCACGTTGACCTATTCATGTTTAAGATTAGAGTTTTTAAAAAATCGAATGTTTCCTTCCCAAAGCTGATGAAAAGTAAGTAATTCTGCGAAGCGAGTGGGTCATAAAAATTAGCAACATCTGTTCAAATTCCCATTGTGTCATTGTTCAGATTCACCGCTTCTGTTCAAATTTTGCGATGCTCACGAGAATTTCGCTGGTAATTTTTCTTTGACGTATTATATTATTATTATTACTATATTAATATTAGGACGTATTATAGAATTGGATATAATGACGTCATTTTCATCCGCTACTGTTAAGTGAGTATGGTTTCCAGTTAAATAGTTGTTGATTTACATTTGTCATATTAATACTGTATTTTGCGCTCAACTGAAGTTTGTATTCACGAAATGGATAAAACGTAGTTGGGAAGGGGGGAGGGGGGGAGTTCTTATTTTTGGAAGTAAAAAAAACAAATCAATCGGGGGCCTAAGGCCTAAGCATTAGTCTTAGAGTCTTTAGTCTCTCTCATGTAAGCTAAAGTCACTAAGAGAAAAAAAATAAGATAGAGCGTCTAGAAATAAGGGCGCCACTGAGTGCCCCCCCCCCCTTCCCTCCCTCCTTCCTCCAACTGCATTTTCCTCCACGAAATTAACTCAAGATTCTGATGTTCCTTCAAAAATGTTCACCCCACAATAGTACGCTCCTGATCGAAATCCAAAAAAAAAGATCCGGAAACAAAAATATGTGAAGTGATGTGGAGCTATTCAAGGTAAACGATCAGACACGATGTTTTACGGTTCGCACCAATATTGCAATGATTCACCCCTCTCCTACCTCTCACCTCGCGCAGAAATCGTTAGTCTCTTGCACATTGATTTTTTCGATTATTTGATCTATTTAAAGGCATCACCCCACGAATCTGAGGTGATGCAGATTTCAGGTGGAGTATTCGTATACAGGATGGGAGACTACGGAGAGGGGGGTGATTCCGTTCATTTCTTCCTAGTTGCCGTAAAAAACGACCCAGAAGATACGGCTTCAAGCGTTTTAGCGCACTATTTTCTACAGGGAGTTCGACTGGAGCGCGCCAGCCTTGTGCGGCGCCGCATCTTCCGGGCCGTTTTTTACGGCAATTAGGAAGAAATGAACGGAATCACCCCCCTCTCTGTAGTCTCCCATCCCGTATACGAATACTCCACCTGAAATCTGCACCACCTCAGATTCGTGGGGTGATGCCTTTAAAAGCTATCCGTTTTAAATACTGCTTTTAAGAAGTACTATATATTATATATTGATTATAGGCAACGAAAACAGTTGCTTTTAACTTTTGTCGACTTCGATCTCTTCACAAAAAGAAAAAAAAACCAAAAGCGTATTGTTCTTGCTCAGCAATTTGCTTCCTTGATAACGTTTGATTAGATTCGGTTGTTGTTTGATGCTTATCTACCAGAATTTGGGAATCTTTGCAGGAATGGTTTTGAAATTAATGAATTTTCTGAGTAAGGGATGCATATGATGTAGTCGAGTCAAAACGACCTGAAACTCGGTGCAGTTGCGTAAGCTGTCGCGCTCTAAGCGGCGCCCATGGTCTTACCGGTTGTGATCGTGGTGGGGCCTTCGTTAGTTCAACCGTATCGCCTCGAGCGCAGTCGCTTACGCAACTGCACCGAGTTCCAAGTCGTTTTGGCTCGACTGTATCACTTTCGATCCCATGATAATTGATTTTAGCGATTTTAACGTTGATAGCATGTGATGTCAACCACTATCTCAACTATTTTCACATTATAGCTTTAAACTTGCATTAGACATTGGAGTTGAATTAGAATAATCATCACTTATTTGTTTGCACACACGTAGTGCACTGTTTTTGCGGCTGTAAAGATATATCTAAGATGTTAAGGTTTAAGAAAAATCTCAAAGACATAACTTTCCGTTTGCTATTGCATTTGCTATAAAGAATCATGCTACATGATGTTGAGTGTTCATGTTTGCCTTCTGAGTGGTGTGTTAACACTTGAAGGTAAGGTTAAGAGATTCAGTTAACTAAGAACTAACGTACCAACCCATACCTTTGTCCGTCGTTGCCAAAAAACGGGAGGAGGTTGGGAAATTCTACTCAGATCTTATCCGCTAAGTTCAAAACCTTTCGATTCGTGCCCTGGGCCCATATAGTATGATCACGGATCTCGTTTTGCTTAGGAATGACGTGCCGGCATGTTATTTGCGTTTAGTTTCATGGGATGAAATGTATGTTACATGCGATCACTTGTGCTCTGTACATATTGTCGATAATCATTGCCGTTGATTTTATACAAGCAGCACAAATGCAAACATTGGAAGGCAACTCTTAGCTATTAATGGTTCATATATCCTCCAATGAGGTCCAAAATAGTTACACATAACGATTCGTTGACGTCCGCTTGTTTAGTGTATTTAGTGGTTCTGGATATGTAAACTAAGGCAGCACTATCATGAACCGAACATATAGTAGGATCAAAACGACATGAAGCACGGTGCAATTGCGTACGCGGCTTCTCTCGAGGCGGTACGGTGGAGCGTAGCGGTTAGGACCGTACTGGAACTCCACCTACGTTCCAACTGCTGCCTTCACCGCGTCGTTTCGACCGCGTACGCAAATGCACCATGCTTCATGCCGTTTCGGCCCAACTATATAGTCATTCAATGCGACCTAAAGCCGGGCGCAGTTACGTAATGGGCTGCGCTCGAAGCGGGAAAGTGGAGGTAGCGGCTGGGATCGAGGTAAGACCTTCACTCCGAGTGCAGCGACCTAGCTACCACCATCTATCGCTGCAGTCTGAGTGGAACTAGTGGTGATTCCTTTCGATCCCAATCGCTTCGCTGCTTCCACTGCATGGAAACCATGGACAACTAAAATGTTCACACAAGAAATTCTAGAATTCTGCAATCACGTGGTCGCCCTTTGATTGATGCAGCGTTTCACAAACATTGCTCTGACCTAATCGAACGCGCTTTGCGGACGTCCGAGCAAACATTTTCGGCCCCTACAGCAATGTCATAGAAATCACGGTATTTCCCATCAATATCCAAAAGCACTGCTGAAGTTTATGCTCAATCTTATGCAAAAGGGATGCATCACGGCTCTAAGAACTAGTTACTATGTTTTCTGAAATCTATCAGGAATTAGTGTCACGATAATCGGCAGAAAGTACTTATCGTCTTTTTTCAAAGCTAACCATCACACACTGGGTAACATTTGGTGCGATCAAATGACCCAGGATGTCTATCACTGCCGGCTGATAAGCGACTGCTTCTCGAGTCGATGTTGTTGCCCTTTTGAACCAAATATACCGCCACCAACAATCAATACGTACTCGACTTTCCCTCCTTCGAACACGTATGTTGTATTTGTCTGTCTCTCCGATGAGGTAATTTTAATTGGCGATTCTTCTTTCGCGTTCAGGATTCAATGAGAGCTTTGTTGTGCGTGACGGGTCGTGTAGAGATGTTAACGTTTTCGATATTCAAACGTACATTCGTATTCTCCAAAAAAAAGTAGTAAGCTGCCGTAGTGATAAAAATGTTTGTCGTTTGGGGCTGCTCGGCAGCAGTCGTTTGAAATTTGCTGTACAGAATTATTTGGAAAAGAGGTTTTTGAATCCCTTATTATTTTTGCGGTGTTTTTCAGAAAAGACAAAGAAAAAAAAACACTGGGACTACGACGTTCCCGTTCCTGAAGAATGCAGGATTGAGGCCTAATCCTGTGCGGGACGGCGGAGCGTAATGACTAGTATCTAAGGGGGGACCTTTGCTATAGGCACCATTCCTCGCTATGGCTCGCGTTGGTCCCACCTCGATCCTGACCGCTACGCTTCACGGCGCCGCTTCGAGCGCAGCCGCTTTTATGCAACTGTACCGTGCTTCATGTCGTTTTGACCCTACTGTACAATCCGAATATGGTTTAACAAAGACTAGGATCGAGAAAAGAACGAAATAACTACTAATCTCTTACAATACACCAGCGAAAAGGGATTCTGAAAATTGTTCTGAATAGGTCATAGTTTAATTTGCTCATCCAGTACGTCTAATTAAGAAATATTATGCCTTGCTCCGGTATTATTTGGTATATCGCCTAACAGTTGTGTATTCCGCATTCGTCCCATGACATTGTGACGGATACGCAATACATTACGAATATACATTACGGATATACATTATGAGAGAAAATATTTGTTATTATTTTATTATATTATACGGTACTGTACTGCTGTGTAGCTGAAAATATGTGGATGTACATTTTCTATCGTCCATTCATGAAGCACGTGTTTCCTGCTTGCAGTTTGTTCTGCTGAAAACAGAATCATGCAGTGAAATTGAGGGTTGAGAGCGTTCTTTTTAATTCCTCTCTTTAAAGTCGTCAAAAATCCCTCCTCAAGGATAATGACTCCTAATTATTTCTCTAAATTGAAGTTATTTTCTTCGTTTTCATGAATATTTGAAGGATTTATGATTAGCGCAGGGATTTATGATTAACGCAACGCTTTTGTATCGGGTCTTAAGAGAATTGATATGTTCCCTGAATGTTCCTATCACCGTAGGAATGCTGACATGTGTTTCTTCATCAGTGCATGCCTCCTACAGCTGCCGATTTCTTGTGTTGTCTTTCAGAAAAAAAGGTTCAAAATTCAGGTGCTACTGTACTTTGAATACTTCTGAGAACTTACTAAGGCATAGTCGTACTCTTTGATTCTTTGTGCCTCTCGATTCTTTGGATTCCTCTTCGGAATGCTCGCCGTTTCTTTATAGGGATCTTTGGAACTTTTCCATACAATTTTTAAAAAAATGTATGGAAAAGTTCCAAAGTTAAGCGGGTAAATTGTTGTTGAGGAGCACTTATTTTTTAAAGAAAATAATTAAATCAATCGGGGCACTAAGGTCTGAGCATTAGTTTTGGAGGGTTTATGATATGTAAACTAAAGTTACTAAGAGAAAAAAGTAAGTTAGAGGATTGTTAAATAAGGGCGCCACTGAGTCCCTCCCTCCCTTCCCCTCCCCCAAAACAAAAAAAAAAACCTAATTTGGGCTCCTCGTAGAGAAATTCGTGGCCGACGTCCATTCTCTGGAAGAGAATGAAAACTGATCTAAAGATATGTTATGTCTATTTCCACAAATAAATCGTATGTCTATGGACTCTCAGCAAAGTTATTGGATAATTTATCGTTCTTCACATCATTGTTGCCTCTAAGTCCTGTCTTAGTCGGTTACTTTGTCATCGTAATACCTACTGAAATGGCCGTAAATGTCGTAAACACAATTGGACGCACGTTCGCCTTTGCAACGAATGCCAACACATGGTTTTATGACCACCAGCTAACGTTCTTAAAGTCATGTACTCGGTGTAAGGTGTGTATTTTCAGTGTGAAGAGTATAAACAACAGTGGCAGTGATTTTTTCTCACGCGATTGCGACGTGCAACGGTTGAGAACATTCCAGAGAAGTCGACTGAGCTGCTCCAGAATTAGTTTAGGAACGATATGCAGTTCAATACAACAAATGAATTTTAATTAGGAATGATATGTAGTTCAATACAACAGATAAAGAAAAACACCGTATAAATATTTACCGAGACCCCAGCACTACTAGTTAGGTTCCTGAAATTTCTGGACGATGGGTGCAATGGATGCAATTTCGGACCGTTTCTACAGCAGTACACTGACGTAACATTGTTATGTTACGCTGTAGATCACAATATAGCGACATCCTAATTTCCTCTGATTTTTTTCCTTTTCACGAAAAAAAATCTTTGAAAATTTTTAAGAGAAATCATAAGAGAGCGAAGAATTTCCAACTATTGTTACAGCCTAGAGAGAAGTCTATATTTGTAGTTGATTTTATGAATGGGAGAGAGGGAGAAAGAGAGGAGAGGAAGAGAGAAATGACAGAATGAATCAAGTTAAAAGTCAATAATTGCTATTATTTGACTAGTACATCTTCAATGTTTTGTTCATCTTCTCGAATTTCGACCGCATATACCGTACACCTGCTGGATTACTATACTCCTTCAAACTGGAGACTACCTTTTAAAACTTGTAGTTGCTGCTTTCCTTTTTTCGATGATATTCATAGTCATATTTGTGTTTACTTGATTTACTCTTTCTTTGATTTGATTACTTTTGATGGAACTGTTTTAGTGAAATCTATCGTACTTCTAGATATCAGATTTTCATTTATAGAAACGTGGTTTTACGACTATTTCTTCTAAAACGTAACTGTAACAGAAGCGTAAAAATTTGACCTTCCTTGAATCTTGACATAAAGATTGCAAGTTTTCGGTAGTCGAATCACGAAATCAGTTAAGCGATTTTTTCATGCGAAGATCCGCTAATATTACGGCAACGCGGCTTCTTAGGTAAACACAACGATTTGGGCTTTCTTTTTTTTTTGTTTCGGGTTTGGATGTAGCATCTTAAGGAATGATGACTTGTTCTGGATGAAGCATTTGAGAGGATCAATTACAAATGATCTGACTTTTCAAAAAGTTTTCCGAAACGTTAGCCGTAATAAAGTTTTTTTTTTTCAAACAATCTTGGCTCTTGCTACAATATGACAATGCTACAATCGACAAGTTGTAGCTCTAACATAATTTTGTATTTTTGAGTTCCTAAACAAGTTCCTGGGCAGAAAAAAAAAGTCTCGATACCGTCGAAGGTTGTGTGTAAAGCATGAGATTAGTAGCACTTATCAGCCATTAACTCGGAACTGCCGATAACCAGCGTTGCTCATTTTTCGGCCTCTATTTCCGTTTTGAAGTTCCAGAATCAATACATATGTTTTTTGTACACGCTACGCAGTTATGGTGGCATCCTCGGGAATCATAGTTTCTTTATTGTTACTATAGATAATGAAATAAATCATTTTCTTGATTGTGACCGCTACTTTTTAAGCGAAAAGATGTTTGAAACGTACATTATAGCACGCGCTGCGCAAAACTCTATGAAGCAACCCTATACTTCATCTTTTTTTCATTTACCTTGACATTTCATTGTAATGTAACAGTCTACCGTCGACCTATTTCAGCGAGAAGGATGTGCCTGGATTAGGTGGTAGACGCGGCACTGCAGCAAAAATGAGTGGCCGTGCTCCGCTTCTCGGTGTTGAGGCGTCCGGACTTAGCAAAGATCGGCGCCGTTTTATTATTATCTCCATCTTTGACGCCACTCTCACTACGCTACTATGGCTGCTTTGTACTGTAAGTGATTTACTATGAATTAATAATTCGCATTCGCAATTTATTCTTTTTTTTTAGTTGAACAAGCTCATCGTTTCCGTTTCTTACGTTTCCAACTAACTTCACTTTTTTAGCATCTTTCGATAGTAAAAATAAGGTAAAATAAGTCAATGCTAGCATTTCTAACCAGAATAGTTTGTATAGTTTAGTGTTGTATCTGCAGATACTCCATTTTATGAACGGTAGGATTTTTGGAAAATCTGGGGAAGGAACATAAGAGATACAGTTAAGACGAACCTTGCTGCAACTGCGCAAAAAGTTGCGCTCGAAATGGGACCCTTGCTGGCTCCAATCGAACCTACTCATTTCTACAGTGTGGTTGGAGTTAGCGAGGGTCCTTCCTCAGCTGCACACGCAATTGCACCAGCTTTTGGGTCGTTTTGAACCGACTGGAATTCTTTTCCTCATAATAACTTCACTTAAAATTCAGTATTACGAATTTTGAAGAAGATCCTGGATCGATTCTTTTCACAGTTGTTTAAATACTTTATGTTGACACTGAGCACGGGGAAAAGGGAGTTGGAGAGGCTCATCCCAAAAAAGTGCTCTAATCGCCAAGAGTAAATCGCTAAGTAGGTTTCTCGAGGTCTGAGCCAGTAAACAGGGTTGGTTGATCTAGTTATTTCTTAGTTAGTTCTTATGGTCGGGTCTAAACGACATAAAACACGGTGTAGTTGCGTAAACGGCAGCTCTCGGTTCACCGCACCGCTTCGAGCGCAGTCGTTTACGCAACTATAGTTGGGTCAAAACGACATGAAACACGGACCGTTGCGTATGAGGCCGCGCTCGGAAGCGCTGTGGTGGAGACAGTGGTTGGAATCGAGGTGGGACCGTGGCGAACTGCAGAGGTAGGTGGCGGTAACGAGCATCCTCACACGATCCCAACCGCTACGCTCCACCGCTTCGCTTCGAGCGCAGCCGCTTGCGCAACTGTCCGTGCTCCATGTCGTTTTGACCCGACTATACAATGGCGTTTGCAAAATTCGAATTTCCAGCGCGCATCTTAACCGTCCACCTTCACATGCTTCATGACTTCACGTGGATTTTCTTTATTGGGGAGCCCTTTCCTTAGCAATCCACAATCACCAAACCATTCGTCAAATTCTTCCTTGGACTTCGATACAGACTCCGGTCACGTAGTAATCAGAGTGAAATCAAGAGGAGTCAGCAAGTTAGCAGCAACCATTTCTGCCATTACGCAAATGAACGATACCCATTCCCCGTTAATTCGGCCTTATATACAGCGATTTTCGAAAATATTTCGCGATCTACTTCAAGGCAACAGGAAGCCACGACGAATTTTGAACGATTTTTTCCGGGTGTTAAAAGCATCACCCCACGAATCTGATGTGGTACGGATTTCAACAGTAAAAAACGGCCAGGAAGATACGGCTTCGAGCGTTTCGGCGTGCTATTTCCTACAACGAGTTCGATTTGAGCGCGCCAGCCTTGTGCACGCGCCGCATCTTCCGAGACGTTGTTTACGGCAATTAGGAAGAAATGGACGGAATCAGCCACCTCTCCATAACCTACTATTCCGTACTATAAGAATACTCCACCTGAAATCCGTACCACCTCAGATTCGTGGGGTGATGCCTTTAAGCTTCCAGACAGATGTTTAGAAAGCCATCACAGCGAATGTTGACAAAAAAAATGATAATTGACCAATTAAGGAATTATTCTAGTTGACGTAATTACTAAATCAAAGAACCTTTTTAGTGGCTAGAACCTCAAAAAACGTGCTTTGGTAGCGATTAGAGTGCTTTTTGCGGTGCCCTCTCTCCATCTCACTTTTCGCCACGAGACTCCATTGTATGATAGCGTATCAATCAGATTCGCCACCTCAAGAAGAGGAGGGGTTGAAAAGAAAGTATCTTATTGGTCTTAATTTTAGGTAACCAAAGGTGATGACTGGTCGAAAGTGTTCCTTCAAGAAATCAACCTCTTTGATGCACATTTTATGAGCATATCATTGTTTGACATAGTTTTATGCGCACTTGTACGTATGGTGAGTTCTATTTTATTTCCACGCAGTGTCTTTTTTTCCGTTAGTGCCGAAAATAATTTAATGGTTGCTCGTTTCCTTCAAGAGCTGCCACGTTTGAATTTTTTCTTTTTACCAACGTGGCTTCTTAAGGTTGTGCTTCTTCTATTCTATGCTGTTTTTGTTGTTCGACATTGGTTGCCAGTTGCCATCACAACTTCACTTTCGACTGTGTATATGGTCATTAAGGTACGTATTTATGGTCGTTGTGCACTTTTGCCTTTTTGCCGATTTTCTAAACGATTGTGTTTTTGCAGATTTTATTTTTCTTTTCTCATAAACAAGGTGGTTTACCACAATATTTGCTGGTATTAGCTTCTTTTTCCATTGCATGGTTCGAACTCTGGCTAATGCCTTTCAAAGTTTTGCCAGGGGAACGACGATGTGGGTTTTATCTGCTTATTCAATTAGGCGACTCGCCTTCCGAGATGTTATGCGTTAGTATTTATTGAGATGTCGTTTCCAGGCGAACATAGTGAGTCGTTCCATGATGATTTATCCGTCTCAGTTCGTGGCAACTCACTCAGAGAAACACGTCAGAATCACGCCGCAGCTTCACGATATATCTCAGAGGATGAGTTTCGGAGCGCTATGGAGTTTTCCTCAGGTGAGTTTCTGAGAATTCGCTTGTTGAATCAGTTTTATCACCTCATTTCCTAATCTGTAGAATATCTAAGCTGTATTTACGTCGTACTGCTTCCAATGAAAGATTTTTTCAGCAAAGATAATTCACGGATTTTGAAAAACATTTCTAAAAGCTTGTCTTTCAAGATTTTCTGTTTTAAAGAGTTCTTTGCTTTGAAATTCTCAATATCATGAATCTTTCCAATACTTTACAATTTCGTTTATATCCTTACGAAAAAGTAGATATTCCTTTGCAACTTCTTCATTCCAAGATTCAACGTGAATCATCGATATTTCCGAATTTACATCACCTACACATCTGTTTTTCTGTAAGGCTGCAAATTTACGTTAATTTTTGTGGATTAATTGGACAGTTTGTCTTCTCGAAGTCTTTTACCAAGGAAAAATGATTGCATTAACCAGTCCTCTGAAATGAGAGAGAAATTATGCTGGTTGTTTTGTTTTCTCATCGCTCGACTCTGTAAACTTTATAAGCCAATTCTTTGTGGGTGTTTTCACTTTAGTCTGCGCTCCTGGTATTCGATACAGTTTCTTTTTTGCGAGTAAACATGAATATTATCATAAATACATATCACGAATTTTAATACATATTCACAACATGGATACTACAACTCACCTGCAACTTGGATTCCGCATTTGTTCCGATTCTATTGTTTCCGCATATCCTATTCTGACTTTCACCTTCCGTTCCAGAAGATGAAACATTCCGTAACTTCGGGAATGGTCCGCTTCGATTGAGAGGCAGCCATATCTCTTCTGAATTACGAGAAAAATACGAGAAGGTGAGATGCTTTGGTTACTTTGGGTGACTTTTTATGCTATATTATATTATTACATTTTTATGTTATATTATTATACTATTTCCTCGTAATCTCGAACGTTCCAGGCTTTGAAAGACGCTTCCGAGAAGGTCGATACTCAACTACGACATGCACGATTAGGAGAATGGAAAGCGTTGAAACTGAAAGATCCTATGGTTCGGTGTACTAGACTTGTTATCCTAAAGAAGTTTTTTTTTTTCTAAAAACTCCCATATAGGTATTACAAGCTCCTGATTCGACGTACTTCATCCGAGCGGAGTTTTCTTGCACCCCTCAAGTATTGTTTGACGCAGCATGGAAGGACGTTCTTCGGTGGAACACACAGTTGGTTGAAGCAAGGGTGAGTTCGAAACCATTTTGAAGCCTCCTCGAACGTTTTACATCACATTTATGTGATTTTATTAACTTTGCTTCAGATCATTGCCACCCTTGACTCCGTCACTGATTTGTACTACTCAATGACCGCACCAGCACTAAAGGGTTACGTTGCTTCACGGTAAGAATATGGCACTTTCTTAGATGAAACCCGAAAAGTTTACATTTTTATTTTTTTAGTGATTTCTTCGATGTACGTCGTATACATTTCGATTCTACCATACAAACCTACTCTGGTATATTTGTATCCGTCGAATCACCCGCATGTCCTGTACATGCGAACAAGAAAATTATCAGGTAATTGTAGTTTGGGTGCAATTTTCCTCCTTTTTACACCTGTAAGTTTGAAGATAGCATTTGAGGGATTTGACGGTGTTGGGAGCTCAATTCCCCCTAATTTTCACGCTCATACTAGTAATCTACACTTCGAAACCTATATTTTCTATGAAAGATCCCAACATCGTCAATTTCACGATATGCTGCTTTTAACGCTTCAACGGAGACGCTTTTTCTAGATGAGAAAATGCTGAATTTCTGTTCGTGTTCTTTTTTTATTTTTTTCGAATTTTTACAAAAACTAAGCCGAAACTAACTAAACTAATAAGTCACTAAACGTTTACCAAATTTATGCTGTATAGTCTGAAGCTGTGAAGTTGACAAGAAAAGTACACGCTTTTTTTTGTCCTAAGTGTTATTGACTCGTACGAAGTTCTTATTAGGATTATCTCCACAGATTTTTTTTGCAAATTGCTATCCACGAACAAGTGTAGATTAGGGTAAGCGGGATTTATACCTGCCTTTTTTGTACCTTTTTTCTTTGTACTTTTTTTTCTTTTACTACATCCTCTTTGCATTTATTGTAGTGTGTTTTGCCCTAGTTTTTAGAAAATTTGTTACTATTTTACTGTTACTATTTTTTCTTCTCAAAGAATTCTAACTCTGCGATTATGTACGGAGAGATGACGAGAAAGATTTTGATGTTTACCTCTTACATTTTTGCATTATTTACCTGTTACTTACCTCTTTGCCATTTTCTAATAAAAAAAAGAGATTAAGGTGACGACTAACTGTCTTGTATAATTTTTGCACATAATTCCTTTTCATAGTTTTTGAGAAGACCGTAATCACATGTTCTGTTATCGCAGAGGCTCGAACGGTCCCAGTTGTATACGTGCAGTCGGCGACGTGACATCAGGACACTCCTACCTGGAATGGATTATGCGAACAGATTTAAAAGGTGGTCTACCGAAACGACTTATTCAATCCACAATGCTAACTTATTTTATTGAACATATAACTCGTCTACGAGAATATATTAATAGGCAGTCTTTGACGAATGTATCTGTCTAATTAAATTAGGCATGATGTTTTCTTTTTTTCAAAAAAGAATATAATGTGCAATCCAAATGCTAGTATGTGTTTAAAAATGTGAACAGTTTTATACAGTATTCTGTGAAAAAGTGTATCATTGTTATTTTCATTGTTTTCGTTGCATATGATTCGAAATCGTACTGTATAAGAAAGCATAGCCCACACTTTGTTTAACGGGTTCAAATTTATTTATGGCAATCTGTAATTGTCTATTCGCATACGATACTTATCTGTATTCATTATAGTCTAATCAATTAATCGATACATTTAATCATTGAAAACATTTATGTTGCTGTTCACTTGTAGTTTAGTGTTCGTTCGATGTAATTAAATTTTGACAAAAATTTTCTTCTTTTTTTTTCATTATTTAGTATTTTATGGTTTCTCTTACTCCTCCTCTACTAATCGGGTTTGAGGTGAATGGTCGTAAATAGATGGTCGTTTCTATATGCGCACACAACATTTTGTGGATTTCTTCCTTTTTTAGAAATCCACCATTTGATGTTTTAATGTTTGTCATATATTGAAAGAAGTTCAGTTAGCCGAGAAAAGAGTCCATTAGAAAGAAATTCACTGGAATCAATGTGAAATTTGAATTGTATTCTGGTGATTTTTTTCACAGGCAGAAGATTTGAGTTGTGTCAAGTGAGTGAATCAAATAAATTGGTTTTGATCCTTTGAAGCTCTTTTTTCTTCTTGTCATATAGCCTTGAGTGGTGTTCTCCAGGCGTACAGTCGTTGTTTGGTAAAAAGTTTATATTAAGTGAAGTAAAAAGTTCTTTAGTTTTTTTCGCTTTATTTCAACGATGAAATTAACATGGGACTTCGGAACAATTGATTTAGATCAAATGTACGCCGTTTTTTTCGACAAGTTTCGTCCATTTTGAAGCCAATTTCATAATTCCGCGGTTGAAGAAGTTGTCGTCCTTACTGGCAAAAAAAAACTTGGCCACTTCATTTTCACAAACCTCTCTTGAGGAGAGTTTTGTACCATCGAGAAAATTTTGCGGATACTTGAAAAGGTGATAGTCACTTGGTGCCAGGTCTGGACTAAACAGCGGGTGCGGAAGAACCATCCATCCGAGCTCTTGGAGCTTCTGACGCCTCGTTAAAGGCATCACCCCACGAATCTGAGGTGGTGCAGATTTCAGGTTGAGTATTCGTATACAGGATTGGAGACTACAGAGAGGAGGGTGATTCCGTCCATTTCTTCCTAATTGCCGTAAAAAAACGGCCCGGAAGATACGGCTTCATTCGTTTTGGCGCACCATTTTGTACAAGGGGTTCGATTGGAGCGCGCCAGTCTTGTGCGGCGCCGCATCTTCCAGCCGCTTTTTACGGCAATTAGCAAGAAATGGACGGAATCACCTCTCTCTCCGCAGTCTCCCATCTCGTATACGAATAGTCCACCTGAAATCTGCACCACCTCAGATTCGTGGGGTGATGCCTTTAAGGATCTGTGCGGCCTGGAGTTATCCTGATGGGACCTAACATCTTTCCTATTGGCGAATCCTGGCCGCTTCTGGTCGATTACCTGATTCATTCTGGTCAGATGTTGACAGTAGAGGTCCGACTTTAGTGTTTGGCCGAATGGGAGGGGCTCATAGTGGATGATTTCCCCCCAATCCCACCAAGCACACGGGAAAATCTTCCCGGTCGTTATTGCGGGCTTGGAGACGCCTGGAAAATGATAATTTTCGGTTTTTGTTTCCGGATGTGATCCATTTTTTTATCGCCACTCATTATTCGTTTTAAAGATGGATCGATTTCGTTGAGTTTCAGGAAAAAAAAGTTTTTTTTTTCGCGTCAATTCGTGTAGCTCCCATACTTCGAGGTTCTTCTTGAGACAAGCCTTATACAAGTGGTTCGAAACGGTTTTTTGGGTGATTTTCAGTTCCTGAGCAATGGAATACGTCCTCAAATGGCGGTTCGACTTTACGATTTCCATGATTTATCGAAATTTTCGACGATTGGCCTATCAGAACGTGCTTCATCTTCGACGTCCATATTACGGGAAAGAAATCGTTGAAACCACCACTTTACAGTTGCATTCGGTACTGTATTAGGCCCATAAACGGCACAATTTTTTGACCGCTCACTACCTCTTTTCGCCTTTGTCGTAGTGGTACTGAAGAATGTATCGAATCTTCTCTTTTTCTACCTCCATTTTTGGAACGCTTCAACACGTAACTGGCTCCACTAAACACAAGACCGAGAAAGAATTTTTTTCGAAGCCTAATGTCAGCTTAAAATTGCCGTATATTATGACCCGGTGTGGTGTTTACTTCGTCAGATATGCCTCACTAAAGACATCCAGCAAAAACGCGCAGAACTTTTTATTTCACCTACTATAATCAGGATAGCAAAGAGCATAGTCTTTATGGATTATCTCATACGACCAAGGCACCGATCAAAGAGTTAAGTGTCACTTTGACCGGGGGCCTTTTTTGACAGAAAACCTCCTGTCAGCCACCAGCCACTGAAAATGGAGGTTTTCTGTTGAGGGCAGCGTATCACGAAGCTGACATAGTTGGGTAGCCTGGGGGAATAGTAGAGTTCGGGTGTAGATTGCGAGTATGAGTTTGGCCCCACTGAATTCCCGTCCTGAAGAACGCGGTGGGACAAACTGCGTTTGTCCCTACGGGGTGCACGAAAATGCTCCACCCTTACGGTCGCGCAGCGTCCACAAGCGAGAGGTCGAAAATAAATGAGGTTTCTCAACAGCTTATTCAAGCAAATAAAAAAAAATAGGCTGATGACGGCACTAGAGGTGGCGCGTTCTAACGTACTTCGTGAGAACAAACGCCGTTCCCAAGCCGTTTGTCAGCACGATTAGGTGGAATTGAGTGTGACCACTCTCATACTCGTAATCTTCACCTCGAACCCTATATTTTCCCATGGGTCTCCCAACTATGTCAGTTTCGTGATACGCTGCATTTAAAAAAGTCCATAGAATGTGAGAATTTCCATATTATTGCACTCTACTGGTGTAGAGGGTGGGCGTGGTGCAGTCGGTTAGAGGTTTGGTTGTGACTGCATGATTGATGGTTCGGAACCGCACTAGTGCCAACCAAGCCTCTCATTCCTCCGGAAACGCTAAATTGACACCAGACTTGTCTACGAGGATAAAAACATTGACTTGACTCATCGGTTGCCCCCCGTGAGTCATTTTTTTTTTTTTTTTTTTTTTTTTTTTTTTTTTTTTTTTTTTTTTTTTTTTTTAAAAATTTTTTTTTTTTTTGTGTTATATATATTGTATAGGTCAGCAGGTGGCGTTCATAGAATCACAACGATTCTGAATTGTGGTCGACCGCGTTGGCGCGTCCCAAGCGGATTGATACACCAAAGACAGGTGGAAATTTCTTCAAAATTAACTCTGCTAATCACTAACTAATAGTACATGAAAAAAAAAAAAGAAAACACGGAGATGAATCAATTAACACTTCTAAATCTGCAACATCC
Source organism: Necator americanus (assembly GCF_031761385.1). NCBI lineage: Eukaryota > Metazoa > Nematoda > Chromadorea > Rhabditida > Ancylostomatidae > Necator > Necator americanus. The sequence continues at coordinate 34,852,141 of NC_087373.1, read as the reverse complement.
TAAACGGGTTGATGCGCCAGAGAATTCCAATGAATTTTTACTGGTGTAGTAGATAAATAAATAACTCTTTTTTTTCGGGATTGCAATGGTTGACTAGTTGGTCAAAGGCATAATGTCTCGAGGTACGCATGGTTTGTAGGAGGTTTTGGTTTCCCTCTCATTCCCTCCAAAAAAACTCCGTATCACTCAATTCATTAGTCTTTTGCAGTTTCTGTATCCTCGGTCTAGTCCCGCGTATTCAAATTACATTGAATTCGTCGATTCGGAGGACGGGTCAGGATCACCTGTCTCGGCTGATTTCTTGTCATCGCACATCATTCATCTTGCCGACGGTTGGAAAACGGCGTCACTCCTGACCGCAATTCACCTTTACGCTCGGACTACGCGCGCTGCGCTCACCGCACAACGCGCAACAAGCCGTAGATTTCGAGCGTTTTCATCGCTCGCATCAAGCGAGATATATGCAAATCGGGATATATGCGCGGGAATCGTTACGGATGATATACGGCTGAGTCCACTTTCGTTCACGGAACTATAACAGGGAGGATAAGGAGGTGCGTGCGGTTGGTGAGAATAGAAATCATTTCGATAGCGGGTACGCGGTGACTTACCGTATCTCTTTGTTGATGTTTTTGTTCCGAAGTTTTACTAGCGACCGAAGGAACGGTTTTGTACATAACCGAAAAAAAATCGGAAAAGTTGGATTGGATGCAGGAGAAATTCTGCTAGTAAGACAGTAATATTTTATCTAAGCAATACGGATGCGGAGTGGTGAATCCAGTTTATCCAATTGATTCAATTTAATTTAATTTAGTTTAACAATTTAATCCAAGTGATCTATTATCAATTATCATTTATAGTTGTTATTTTATTTATAATTATCGAGCAAGGATGGACAAATCCAGAAATTGCAGTCGTAGAGCTAATAGCGACCATATTCTAAAGGAATATACGGTGCGCATGCGACTAAACCTGAGTGGAACTTCGTCCACATACCAAAATTCCCTTAAAATCAGGAAACGTTTTGTGTAACGGAAACGAATCGGAAGCTGGATGTATAGGCAGTACTGTAGTAGTACAGTAGTAGAGCCTGGAAGTTAGAAGTAAAAAATGAGTTTTTTTTTTCGAATGAGAAATACCACGTTTAATTGGATTTTTTCAAAAATGCAAAGAAAATCTTTTAAGTTGGTTAATGGATAGGAAAAAAGGAACGGATTGGAAATACTGCTATTTATCGTGTATGGAACAAAAATCTCGCGGCGAGTGGGTCTATGATTTGATCCCAATCGATTCGGTCGATCGCGTATGCATTTTATAGGTACTTTTTGCCCTGAAGCAAAAAATCGCACCCAATGTGTAGGGAGATGAACAAAATTTCAACAGCGAATCATTCCGTTCTCTCCTCTCCTGTTCTTCTTTCTCTTTCTCTTTCTCTTCCTCCTCCTTCTCCATTCACAGAACAGCAAGTTCTGAATCAAATACTTTTTAATTACAAATTACAGGATTTGAAACAGAGAACCAATTCGTATCGAAATCGATTTACTGTTATATGTACTGTGATGGCCGGATGTGATTATTTTGTAGAAATCAGACAAAACGAAAACATTTCTTTACTCTAAAAATATTTTTCCTCTTGTTATTAACGACGTTCTTCATCTTTCTTTGTTGACTTTCTCACTAAGCAAAAAGGAGATTTTGAATGTAAACAAATGATAAATTTATACAAATAATCTAGAATTTAGAATATCTAGATTAATCTAGATATCTAGACTAGATAAATTTAGAATAGAAGAGAATATGAATAGAATATATATTAGAATAATCTAGAATAATTCGTGGTGATTAACAGTGAAAATAAAAAAGTTCAGAAATTTTGAGCAATTAGATCAGATTCGCATTTTGCATTCATAGGATTTGTTTATTTATTATATTTAATTATCTATTTATATTTGTATATTCATCTATTTACCACTTTTATTTTTTTTTGTATCATTGCATTACATATATATTTTTAAATTTTACTTATATATATTTTTTGTTTTTTTTTTATATTTATTTCTTATATCCACTTCAGGGAAGGTGTCAAGAGTAGCGAAGGAAGAATTTGAACAAAATTTTTCCAATTTTTGCTAGAAGGTCCCAGTTTATGCCTGGAATTTGGTTTAAACGATGATTTGGTGCCGAATAAGAAGCGATTTCAAATCAGCTTGAGACGGTAGTCTCGAATCCTTCATTTCGTCCTTCCTAATCATCTTTTCATTATGCATCCGTTGCTGCACTTCGACGACGACGTTGCTTAATGTGATATCAGGATTATTTAAGCCTAACGCACCGGACGGTCCCATTAATCCGGTTCGAAATTTTTACGCGCGCTACCGCATTTCCGTAACAACGTGCGAGATTTTCTCCGCCGCTATTTCTCTAATGAGTGATAGAATGTTTGGGAAAAAAATGTACATGCGACAAAATTCCCAAGAAAGGCTACGGGTTTTTTTTTGCTACAGTTTCATTTAGAAACAACGTACAAGAGTCACCGGTTCGAGGCGTGGGTGGCTACCAAAAAAAGAAAAAGTCGGTTGTTTTCTTGAAAACTCTCTAAAACTGCGTCTTGCGTGCTACCACGGCGATTTTTTTCCCAAGGCCCCTGAAAACGTGTCTTAGAAGAAAATTCTTCTGAAAAAACGAAATATTTCTGCGAATTGCACTATTCTGCAAAATTATCGGGTCGCATCGTAACATTCGGTGCGTAGAATTCGGTGATTCATTGACATCGGATCATTTATTGTTCACTATTTATTTATTTATTTTTATTGGTCCGCATTGCAAAAACAGCGATGACATTTATTATTTTATGAATGTTATTTTTTTTCTAGTCCGTCCTCTAGGATGTCCTGAAATGTCGGAATAAATCCTTGTCCTCTGTTTACATTACTAATAACAGTAGGAAAAAATGAAGGCTGTGTGTGTTTTAGTCCAATTTTTTATTTCCTAAAAATAAGAAGTTCAGTTGTCCTTTTTTCCCTTGTTATTTATTTATTTATAAGGTTTACAGGTTATAGGACAGAGATCGACTCTGACATTTCAGGTCAACCTTGAGGATTAACTAAAAGAAAATAATTTTTTTTTTCAATTTTTGGCGTACATTACTTTATCATTTTATTTTCTGGCAAAAGTTAATATCATTTTGCATTTTTTCGTTAGTATAAATTGTAATTTTTATGATTTGCACGTAAATAATTTTATTACAATTATATTTTTGCATTTTTTCTCAGGAGGTTTATTTGGGAATTCAAGTAGGCGTTTTTTTTTCTGGAGATTTTTTTCTTTCAGCAGCGGATCTGTTGCAGAGACGGTTTGCAACACACGGATAAAGAGCCAGAACCAGATGATTGAGGTAACTGCGTGTGGAGGAGAATCAATCGCTTAATTCGCTACGGTTTCATTCGTCGGGCGCCGTTGAGGGTCGGCCGGTTCGCATGTCGCTTTCTTTTAGCGAAAATGTTGTGCACGTAAGGAAAATTCGCACTGTTTTCCCCTTCGAACACTAGTTTTCATCGAATTTTGACGGGAATTTTGCGTAAAATCATCTGATAGAATAATTTCTAACGTAAACATGATAATTCGGCAGCAAATCACGTGAGAAAAAGTTTCCACACTGATCATTATTATACTTATTACTTATACTATATTATATTTATACCACTCCTCATGTTTTGAAGGGCCAGCCTTGTTGTGTAAGATTCAGGCGAAATTCTAGTGAGCTCTGTTCCATCTTGTTTTTTGTTTTATGGCACACCTGCAGGTGTTTTCAATAAATAAATAAATAAATAAATGAAATATTAATGAAATCGAAACAGTAGGATAGAAAAATAGAAATAGAAATAATAGTAGAATACATTGCTTTAAAATAAATTTCAAATGACCATGAATGGTACACAGATGACAAATCAATAACGGATATTATTAGAAATGACCGTAATATAATAACTCTTTCATTAATAAGATCAAATCATTGTTCATTAAATAAAGAAAATAATAGTCAGAATATCAAATTAAAAACAATTATGACAATAAGTAGAATAAACTAAAAAATAATAAGATAAACCAAAAAGAATGAAATAAACAATAATATTCTGATAAAAATGATCGTGATATAACTAATATTTCTTCTAATACATCTATACTCTTCTATACACTAAAACATCATCAAATCTAAAAAAGATACTAGTTAGAATTTCAAATCAATAACAGTAATAATAGTGATAATAATAAAAGTGAACTAAAAATAATACGATAAAATAAAATGAAAAACTAAAATAAACAATGAAATATTATCAGAAATAATCGTAACGTAATCAATTTTCCATCGGTAAAATCAGGGAATTAGTTAAATTAAGTTATTAAATTTGAAAAATAATACTCAGAATTTGAAATCAATAACATATATTATTAGAAAGAAAACACAACTGTGATATGCTTAATAATCCATTAATCAGCTCCTAAACTTCAACAAAAATAATGCAATTTATAAAATTTAATTGAATACTGATATATTTTTAAAAGTGAACTAAAAATAATACGATAAAATAAACTGAAAAAGGAAAATAAACAATAAAACATTGTCAGAAATAATCGTAATGTAATCAATTTTGCATTTGTAAAATATTATAAATATAATATAATACAATAATATAATAATATAAAATATATATAAAACATACAAATTTCACGAATTTCACGAAACCTAATTGGGTATTGATTAAATTATTAGTGATAATATTGATATATTACATGAATTGAATGGATATGATGGATCTTACACATCCAGAAACCGTGGCACCGGTTTCTGCTAGAAGAAATATGCTGGTCGTGTTAAGTTCGTGGTTTCTCATCATCATTAGCCGCTAAGCAAATCATAAAACTCCACGAAAACATAAACGAAAAAAGATAACGAGAATCCTTATAAAAAAAAAGATAAACGTTATGTAATGAAATAAAAAGTGAATACGAGTCCTAAGAAAATGATTCGAATGAGAGGAGTCGAATCGCCGCCACACTGAACGGTCAGGGAAAAAACCACTATCACCACATAGAATGGTGATTCCAGCTGTAGTTTCAAATTTCACGAACTGCGAATGCGTAGGCGTAGTGTACGCAACGGTTATTGTTAACGATTATTGCCCACTGTCAAAATGGTACCTTAAAAATAAAAGAAATATATTCATACATGTATTGTTATAATATTAAAATTTAAATAGCAATTATTGAAGTTATATTAACTATAACTATTTTCGTAAATTATTTCCTAGAAAATTAATTTAAGAAAATCAAAGTAGTGAATTTACAGTTGAAAGGAGAGAAAAAGCAAAGAAGAAGGATGGATTTAAATAACGCATAAAACTTTGCTTATAAGAATTGTGGGATTAGGAAACATCTTAAACATTTATATTGTATATTTTTTATTTGCTTCACTTTCTTTTATCATTTTATTTATTTTTCCCCAAATTTTCATATAAATCCGCTTTTATGGTTTTAACTGAAGTTGATGAAATAACTTGAAAATCCGTGTATTATATATTATTTATCTTTTTCAATTTTCATTGTTGTTTCGTGTATTTTTTTTCCAAATTCCCACACAAATCCACCTCCAGAGGCTTTATTAAACTCGATGAGCGTCTACTTTCACAACCAGGGGGAGATTTCAGGGACTAGTATTGTAGTACTGAAGTAGCCATCGAAATGCGCAGGATTTGGAGTTATTTCGAATAATTGAAGTTCTGATAACTAACTTCCAGTGAAAAAATTCTAGAAAATTTCCCATATATGTTTGTTTATATTTTATTCCTCTCTCATTTCATTCTGTTCACTAGAAAATTTCTTTTTTTTTTCAGTACCACACACATGACAAGGGAATGGAAACAAAATTCACAGAGTAAGAACTACGTGCTCACTTAAAAATCCATATATTGTATTTTCTTTTTTTTTCTTTCTTTCCTTACCTTTATTTTTCTTTATCTTTTTTAAAAAACATTTTACGTTATTTCGTACAGTTTTCCCCCAAATATCCACGCTTCCAGGTCCTTTATTCTACTCGATGAGCGCTTATCGATGCGCGATGAAACATTTTCCCCTTAAATGTTCCTCTATATTTTATTCTTCCCACATTTCAGTCCATTCACTAGAAAATATCATTTTTTCCAGTGCCAGACATATCACCGGTGTTGTTTGGCAGGAGAATGCGAGCACAACTCACAGGGTTAGAGGACCCACGTCCTTCACAGCCAAACCTTAATTCCTAATTTAACACTAAAAGTTATAAAGACACATATATTAATCATATACTGGAAGTAAAGTGAATATCATTCTCTGACATACTTCCCAGATTGAAAATGTTCCCGGATCGTCTGGATTTTTCAGCACAACTCAAAAATTCTGTCTGAAACTAAATTAATGAAATATTTTCATTGAAACCCATTTCGAAAGAATAATTCTGAAAATTGTCGTCTAGAAAATACATTTATCTTTCAAAAATTAAGTAAATAATATCGTTTGACATACTTTCCAGATCAAAAGTGATCCATTTGATCCTGGACTTTTCAGCAAAAAATCAACTAAAAAAAAGCTCAAAAGAAACTCAAAAATTCTGTCTGAAGCTGAATTAATGAAACGTTTTCATTGTTTTCAACCCATTTCCAAAGCGTAATTCTAAAGGTTTTCCGTGTAGTTCATCGAGAACAATAATTCATTCCTTGACGATCCACTGGGTCCCAGGATCTGCTAGCCGTTCGGCTGCGCCGCCGGGCCGCGCATCTGCTGCTGTTGGTCGGACATTGAAGATAGAGAATTGTCGTCGGATGAGGAGGGCGGTTCGGTGCAATGATCGGCGCATTCGGATCGTATGCGCCGATCGCTTCTGGTTGGGCTATACGCCCTACAATGTTGCTGTTTTCTTCTCGTATGGTCAGAAAATTTTCGTTATGGAGGTAAGTTTAAAGAATAAACGTTCCTCGTTTCACCTCATCTACCCTGACGATCCTACGATCCATTTCCAGCACATCGCCGCTATAAACGACAACTTGGCGAAATCTCCAGCCCGCAGATTGATCTCAACATAACTGTCCCTTACATATTTTCTGCTAGACTCTATCCATACGGTGAACATAAGGGTGATCTACTAATCGATGCCGAGAGTGAACCGTATAAACTTGCGAATCCTTTCCGATACCTTGGACAGGTCTACGACACTATTTTCGTGAGTTCTCGTTGTTTTCGCATTCATACTTTTCCTTTTCCCATATTTCTCGGATTTTTCCTGTTAGGTGCTCTATTCGAATGTTTATAGAGCTACTTTTGTTTTTTTTTTTCGATTTTTATTGTCAAGGTCAATGAAATCATCCCGATATTATTGATGAGATTCGAAAAGAGGTTACCGCATAGGCTTTGGAAGCGTCCGAAGAACGGGGTCATGCTAGCGCTTTCAAGATTATCACTGGGGCCTGACGTAGCTTGTTCTACGATGGACTCGTGTCGCAGGGGTTAGGAGGATTTTTACCGGATACTACGGCTAGGGAATAGCGCTTCCAATTCATTACTGTATCCATATACTTAAAGGCTGAAAAAAATTGGTATTTCCTTTTTTTTTACCCAAAATTCCCTAGGGATTCTTTTATGTGGAACAAAAATAAAAAGAAATATTTTCTTTTGAGATGATATGTGGTGTTGAATTGAAGTGTTCTATCCTTATTAATTATTATTGTTATTATTTTATTAGTCTCTCAATTTTCTAATGGGATAATGAAATTACAACGAAAATAGTGATAATAATAATAATAATGGTAATAATAATAATAATAATAATAATAATAATAATAATAATAATAATAATAGGATTTTCGTTCGGAAAAAAGCACTAAAAATCATGTATGAAATGAAAATATTAAGAGTTGACGGCAAAATTGAATTTCTGAGCTCGTCTAAAAATTGCGCGGATCAACTTCTCCTCATACTCTCATAATTTCATGCGAGATTTTAGATTCTCTCTTAGAAAATCCTATTTACTCTCAATAATAATAATCTCAATTTCCAATAATATAAGAAAAATAACAATATAATACTATTACTAGTATTATATTGTTATTTTTCTTATATTATTGGAAAATTGTGATTTAGACAAGCAACCTACTACAAAAGAGTTTCATTTCGATTAACTCCCTTATTTTTGTAATTTATTAAAATATTAGACCACTACACAGAGAAATTTTTAACTTCTAGATTTTTCTATGCATCCATTGGATAAGTTCCCCCTTGGAATGTCACTTTTGCATCAATCTTCGACCTAAATTGAAATATATCCGTGCTTTAGAGTGGATTCGCTATGATCATGTGTTACAAACTGTCCACAAGTCGAAATTCTGCCAGAGCTGGACGAGTTTCTCGTGGACGAGTTTTCTTATTTGTACCTGGATGTATGATGAGGTGGCTGTGAAACGTAACTGTAATAATTCAAATAAATTCTCTAACCCCTGGCTAACCCTAATCAGTGCATTTTCTTATTGAAGAAGGTGGCAGGAACCTTTGTCAGGATCGCTTCATCATCACAGTATTTGGCTCGGGTGCCTGAGTGAAAGATTGAGAGGTCTAACCTCTCTAGTAGGAGGTTTCTGCGGGGTAACTTTCCTTCAAGGTCACCACGTGGGGGATTTGAAATCCGCCTTTCTCCACTTATTTTTCTCCTTTTCTATTTTTTTATTCTGGTCTTGTAAGTGGTTTTTTTTTTCGCAAACACTTAAATGGAACGCTCATCAACGTTACCGAAAGTATCCGGCTATTATAATTGGGTTAACCTCATTCTGAAGGATCTGTGACCGCTAAAATTCATCAATCTCCATTAGAAGAGTTAGTGTCGAAGTAATTTATCGGATGTCAACAAGGAGGTTTCCTCATCTTCTCAATGTTCTCAGGGTCTTTAACATCCTTAAGACTCTCTTAAGGTCCAGAGAAATACCTAAATACGAGGATATTTTTTATCTGACACAATGCTCATTTAATATAAAGTATAAAATGTGGAAAAAATGTAATATAAAGTATATAAAGGATAAAGAGACAGATAAGATAGATTTCCAGGATTTCTAAACTATTAAGTGCCAAGTTTTTGTTATTCAAGTTTTTCGTAAGATATTATTTGAAAACTGTTATGTTCTACTAATATATTCCTTGAGGAAACCAATATATTCTAAAATTTAATATAAAATAAAATAAAATAAAACATTGATTTCCAATCTAAAATATCCAACTTTTCCTCTGAAATTCATCTAAAATAAATTTTTAAGCGATTACATCCTATGTTTCTGCTATCACTTTCCTTAATTAATTGCCTTAATCATTTATCCATTTAATCATTACCTCGTTACGTCTCCTCTTTTTTTGTTGTTGTTTGAATCCTCAAAAAATTTAAAACTGACTCACCATCAGCTCGTTTTCGCTTTATTTTCTATTCTGCCGTTATATCTTCTGTTAAATGTTAAGTGAGACACAATAATCCCAAAACCGCATCCGAAAACCCTAGCGATTCATATTTTTCGAGAGGAATTTTTAGATGAGAAATTTTTAAGGGAAGAGAACCTAAGGTTTTTAGGAAAATACTGTGAATCGTGATTTGGGATTCATTTTCAGCTGATTGGATCACTTTTCCCAAAAAGTGATTGTTGTGGTTTTTCTTTTCTTTCCTGTGGGACAAACGTTTGAGTGTCGGATTCTTCGGTGGAGAGGATGTGAGCGTCGTCATAAACTGCCTATTGCGGTCAAAACACGCATATAACTACATCCACAGAGTCGTTAGCGAATCCACACCAACGCCTGCCGGCGCTTTCTCAAGAGCTATCCACAAGACTGGTTTCCATTTGATTGTGGTGGTTTCCCGGGAAATTTCACTGAGTCATCGATAAGAACGATGATTTATAGTCCCATATGATCCTAAGCGGATCCTTGATGCGGAAATTCTCTGTATTTTTAAAATTGATTGAAATTGAAAGTGGGGAAAAGAACTCGGGATGAACTTCGAGAGACCCGCATCTCTTGGATTTCACGAATTTTAAACAGTTATTATTATTATTATTATTATTATTACTATTATTATTATTATTATTATTATTATTATTATTACCATTATTATTACTATTATTATTACTATTATTACTATTACTGCACATTTATAGAGTTCATTTATAACTTTTTCATACTTTTGCTAGGATGGAATTTTATTATACATTTTATAGGGTTCATTTATAACTTGTAAGAAATAATTTTTTGATTTCTTGACTTTCCTGAAATTTACTAAGAGCTGTATGCTTTTACTACGATGTAATTTTACTTTTATGCTAGGATGTTTATAACTTGAAAAGAATTAGTGTTGAAATGTCTTACAGGTGTTTCCTAACCTTTCAACTTGCTACAGCAGTACGCAATTTTTCGATTTTTCCTTTCATTTTATTTTTTGTTTTTTTTTTATTTTTTTTTTCTCAAACTTTCCCCTGAATGAATTATGAAGGAATCTTATGAAAAAGTGAATTTCAGAAAATCTAGCTGCCAATTCTTTGGAACAAAGATAGTGATCCAATGTGTCCTGTACATTCCGATATTCTCAAAAATTTTTAAAAAATTGAGTACTATGTGAAAAATTGTGAATAGTCCTCACAGAACAATAAGAAACATTATAATGGAGGCAGTTCCTATTCATCATATGGTCAGGTCACTTATGTTTATCCGGACGACCGCGACGCATCTGCTGCAACTCATGCATTCGCCTCATGCTTGGCGAATGTCCTCACGTACATACATATTCTCTCTCTTTCTGCTCTCTGCTCTCTGTCCTTCCTTCGTCGATTAAATTCCGTTCTCGATTATTCGAAAAGTTAGCTAAACTCGAAGTAATTTTTAATCAATTAATTTTAATTTATTGTTCTAATTCTTATTTTTTACCGATCCAGTTTTACTTTTGTTTTATAATATAATTTGCAAATTCAGAAATTTACAGAAACACCTCAATTGGCATTAATTCGTCGAGGACATATGGAAATATACCACCATTCATTCGTTCATTCATTCATTCATTCATTCATCATTCGTTCTTTCACTCATCCACTTATTCGTTCATTCATTCATTCATACATTCTTCCATTCATTCAAGCTGGAAGATTTCTGAACAAGAATTTCGTGAGGTTCAATTCAAATTCGAATTCTAAATGAATGAATTAAATAAATAACGGAATAAATCCCGATTCCAATTTGCATTTTTCCGTTTGCTTCTTCGCTTTTTTGATCCTCGTCGATAATCCAGCGTTTTTAATCGATCTTTTATGATGATCCGTTCCAAACACACTTCTTGTGCCGATCCAGTTGGCTACGGTGCGTGCTCTTTCCAATAACAAGGACAACGGTGTTTGTTTATGACGCTTCGGCGGTCGGTCACGTCACGAATAGTTTTTATTTCTTAATATTACTAGTCCATTTATCCAGTTTTTGTTTTTTTTTCGCCGCTAACCACATTTGAAAACAAGCAACGCACATTCAATCATCTATTGGAACAAGGGTTTTTTGAAAATCATAGCGGATCGGGAGGAGTATCCTCCCGGAAATCAACAAAAAAAAATTCTAAATCTTTTCCATCGATTCCCTAATCCCAAAGTGATGTCAGCTGATCCACGCGCAACTGACTGAATTTCATTTCAGGTGAAATTTCTCCGGAATTTCCTCGCCAACTTTCACTTGCATAATTGAACGGATATGTATCATATCCCCCAGTTCGCGTGTGACCGCAATCCTTCAAACATCGCCACGAATTCCTCGACGAGCGAATTCGCAGCGATCATTGTGAAATTTTGCGGATCGGGATCAAATTTCAGGAATTCATACCTAATCCCCTTTGCAATATTATTGATATTGATACCAGCTTAGAGGTTACGATTTTGATCTCTACTAGGATGAACCATTAATTATAAATAAACAAATAGATAAATGAAATAACAATAGTATAAAAAATGAGATGGAAAACGAAGAGAATATAAGTAATTAATAATAACAAATGGTTTAAAAAATGAAAATCGTGGCAGACTGATTCTTCGGCCGAAATAAGGCTATTAAATAAATGTTAAAATAATTATAACAATTGGAAATAAATTTATTCGAAATAAATCTGATAATAACTATTAACTATAAATAAACAGATAGATAAATGAATAAATTAAGTATTAAGAATATGAAAAATGGAATGGAAAATAATAAAAATATAAACAATTAATAATTAATAATAATAACAATATTAAGTTGTTCAGAAGAAAAATATAGGTGGTGGCTTTTTCTTTGCCCGATGTAAAGTTATTAAATAAATGTTAAAATAATTATAATAATTAAAAGTAAATTTATTCGAAAATAAATAAGTCTGCCAACAACTAATACTTACAAATAAGCAGGTGAATAAATGAATAAAAAAAAGTGATAACAGTAAAAAATGAAACGGGAAATAATATAAATGTAATAATAAAACAATTAATAATAATAATAATAATAATAATAATAATAATAATAATAATAATAATAATACAGTAATAATAATAATAACAATGATAGATGATTCGAAAAAAAATATTGGCAGACTGATTCTTTGCTCTAAGTAAAGTTCTTAAGTAAATTTTAAAATACTCATAATAATTAAAAAAATTTCTTCGAAAATAAGCCTGATAATAACTAAGTTGTAAAGGAACTGTACGAAAAAATAGACAATGTTTCACTCTTGAGTTTCACCATTCAATTTTATCTTTCCATGTAACAATGGTGCGCCGGAAAAAAAGAAAAAAAAAAAAGAAAATACATTTTGGCTGCGTCAATTCACTCCTATAAATACGCAACATTTAACGCAAAGTGCAGAGGTTAAATTTGAAGTTCGACGCACACTCCCTGATTTTCAGAGCGATCGAGACGTCTAGGAGTTAATTAGGGGAAAAATCGATAAGCTCAATGACACCAACGGACCATGGATTTTTTGATCAGCACTTTCCATCCTAATTACAAACTTTTTCACTCTCTCCTGGTACTTTCTTTTCAATTCGTATTATCGGGGTCATAGATGAGCGAAATTATAGCGCTGGATCATCAAATTATACGTTAGGGAAAGAAAATCCGATCGGAAAACTTTTATCTACGCTACAGTACTAGAGTGAGCAGTTAACGGCGCATAACGGCGGTGTTTTTACCGGCTCGTAGTGTCCTAATGACTACAATGGGCTTCCCGACACGCACGCGCCTACGGTATTCGCACGCCAATCGTCGTGAACACAAATGCGGTAGCGGGATGCGGCGCAGTTGCGCAGTGGATTTTTCCTATGGAGGTTGTATCCTGAAGTTGTTAAAGGGCCGCTGGAATGACTTTTTATTTTTATTAGGGTGAAATTTAGTTGGATGGTGGGACTCACCGTTATTTCTGGAAGTGAAAAACTAAATCATAGGGGGCTCTGAGCATTAAGCATTAGGCTCAGTAGATGTATGACATGTAAGCTAAGTTTTTTTTTTTTTTTTTTTTTTGAGAAAAGTAACAAAAAGCTTTCAGAGCACGACTGAATGCCCCCTTCCCCTTTTCACCATTTTCACATTTTCACCTTTTTATTATTTAAACGTCTATTTTTTATTTATTTGAAAATGTCTCTTTTTTTCTTGGATCTAAATTTGTTTATTTATTAAGGTGTGGGCCTTTCTGACATCTAGTCTCCTTGTTGATTTTGTTTACCAATACGTCTTTCCTTTTTCAGATACACTCTTCGGGGCTGGTGAATTTCAGTCCCAGCATTCCATCCCCGGCTGCTCTTCCGATCGATGAACCAGTATTAGCGGTTTATTGGATGAACACTGAAGGAGCACGGGTTTTCTACAGAGAAACCGATGGTGAGCGCTTTTTTTATACAGTTAAAATTTACTCAGCTCACGCAAAAACTACAAATGTCGACTGAAATCTTTTTTTTTCTTCAGAAAGCTCTTTTTTTCTAAACTGAAGAAGATACATTCAGATACCAGTATAGTAAACATCGCTCACAATGAGGTGAATATACAGTATCGCTATGGATCGAAATTTCGAGTGAAAAGCGTCGTGATTATCACTTGGGAAGGAGGAAGGCCGCCAAACTCGGTAATGTTATATATTGTATTTTCTTTCATTTAATTTTTTTTTCGAAGTTTCTTCGGATGCAGCGTGTCACGCAAGTGACGTGATCGGGAAACCCTTGGGAAAATATAGATTTCGGAGTGTAGATTACGAATATAACCGTTGCCTCACTCTTTTCATTCTTATCGTCCTGCAAGACGGCGTGGGAATTTTTTTTCCCTACGAGGTGCGTTAGAACGCCCCACCCTCCGGTACCCGCTCCGGTTTCCTCAGCCAACAGTTTATTCAATGGTTTTATTTGAAAAAGTTGGCGACGAGACTTCACAGATCTTTGATCGCACACTGGTGAATGCAGCGTGTGTACAAGCGAGGAGCGTTTTTACGTGCATCGTAGGAAAAAACGCCACTTCCACGACGTTTCTCAGGGCGATTGTGAGGAATTGAGTAGGGGCGTCCATAATTGTAATCTATATTGCGTGCCTGTGTTTTCTTTTCCACATTTTTCCCAACTACTTCAGCTCCGTGATACGCTGCCTTTCTATGGAAGGGTGATGTAGATGTTACACTAGGAAGGTGTTCAGTTTCACCACAGGACCTTCAGTTTACATCACTGCTGTCAGTGATTACATCTACTCAAGGTCACTTTAGACATATTCTTGGGTCTGTCAATGTTATTTGTCAATTGCTACCGTATGTCACGCAAATGTGTTTGCATATGCGAGTCTTTTTTCTACGTCCAGTGTAGCGCATCCGCTTTTGCGTTGGCTTGCGCACATGACTCGTATGGAACACGTGACGGTGTGTGGTTCTTGCACACATTACGGACGCGATAGCGTATCTTAAACACGCTAATCGATATTAACTAGTTGTCGAGGACTCCATCACGTTTGTGAAGTGTACGGGGATCCTACGGCAAGTGCTACCGAGGGAAATACAGTCGAATTAGGAAGACCATTACTATTTCTTTTCTTACTAGTTGGCTTATTCTTCAGACTAGAGTCTCTACTTAATTTTGTTCTAGAAATTTCTCCTTCTGTAAACATGATGTGTTTTATTTCTTTGCTGATCTTGAAGTTATTTCATTACTCTCGTCATATTCCGCGATAAATGTTTCAGGAAGCCGATGGGAACGTCTTCCAGTTAGCTTTGATTGTTGGTGATTCGATGACATTCGCCCATATTGTCTACAGTAAACTAAATTCCAATGATAATGCTGTGGTACGATTGTTGTGTTATTCTTTATACACTCCTTTATTTTTCTTCTTTTTTTCGTCTTTTTTTTCTCGCAAAGCCGCAAATCAGCGGTTCAGGCTGGATTCTCCACATTGAACACTTCTTACTCACTTCCCGACTCTGCCACCCACGATGCCTTACTGTTATCCGAAAAAAGTGACATCGGTATTCCCGGAGAATGGCTTTTCCGCGTTGATGAGAGTCAGGTACATAGTTATAAAGATGACAGTTACTGTATATTCACATTTCTGATGCAGTTTCAATCAGAATTTGCTCAAAAAGCAATGACAATAAAGAATTGTTTTTTAATTGAAGGTCTACCTATGCGGTGCTGGATTCAAGGGACTGGAATGTATTGATAGTTGCGCCCCGTCACAATGGTTTAACGATTGCTCTAAAAGGTGAGCTAATTTGACACTACTTATTGAAATCCCTTCTATTTTCTGTTCTTATCGAGAATTGTTCATTGTTTGCTGTGATACTAATATTTATTGACATCGTAACTGTTCCTTTGTTTCATTTTCGTTAATTTAATGAATTAATTTATTGTTTTCATTGACTTCCGTGTAGTATTTCGAATATGCCTCTTCCTCATTTCATTTGAAGGCGCTTCAATTGGTTCATCCTTTCCCTAACCTGTTATGACTTACTTTTTAACTCAATCGCACTCTTTTTTTTTGTTAAATAGCTTAATGGCTCTAATGGCTTAATGCCGTTGTAGCCACACAGTCAATGATTCTGCTGCCAATTAAGTCTTTCATCCTTCCGGAGTCGATAAATTGGTACTAGACTCGTCTTGGGAGATAGAAACACTGACTTGATCATCGGCTGACCCCCGCAACCCATTGTGTAGGCCTAGACGCGTTCCAAAACCTCAGCGATTACGGATTGCCGGGGAAGGCGTTGGCGCATCCTTCGAGGATTGATTCGTCAGTGACTTTATCCTTTATCGTTTTTGATAGGTTAATTATTAATATGTTAATAGCTTAATTCCACTATTCCGTTCTGAGCGGAATTTCTGCCGTCTAGAATTTCAACTTTTTGTCCGCCTAGCAATAACGCTACTCATACGTTGCTCCTTTGTCTCAGAGACAGTATCTTATAGAAATAACATCATACCGCTTTTCTATTTCGTAAATGATTTGAAATTGAAGTTCTTTCATGTGCTCTCAATTCTGATTTTTGCCCGTTCTGATCTTTTGGAATCTTTTGACTTTAAAAATGTTCGTGAAATATCCCAAGAACCTCCAGGAACTCTATTTTTCCATAATAGTTGGGGCCTACCTGAGAATTTGAAGGCAGGGCACCACGAAATTTTCGATATTTGGATCACAGTATAGAGTTCATAGTGTGGATTACGAGTAAGAGCGTGACCAAGCTGAATTTTCCCTAATCATCCTAAAAAAAACGGTTTTAGGACGAAATACGTGAAATGTTAGAACGTGCCACCCTTGTGCACGCGCATCCATTAGCGGGCTGTCGAAAATTAAGTCTCCTCAGCAGCTTATTCAAGTAAAACCAGTGAATAAGGCTACTGAGGTGGTATACAGAGGTGGTTTGTTCTGAGGTACCTCATAGGAGCTGGTACCGTTTCCCACATCGTTTTTCAGGACGGCTAGGGTAAATTGAACGTGACATCGCTCATATAGCCTACAAACCAAACTGTATAGTGTCCAAGATAAATCCAATCATCGAAGATTTAATGATGCGCTCCCTTTAACAGGCAGCACTTTCCAGCATTGACACCTTTAATCCCACGACAATATTTCGCGAACAGTAGTTTCTAGTTTAAGTGGACCCTTGTGCCTTTGTTATAACGGTAAGTGGACGGTGACGAATATGTTTAACCGGCACCGGTAAACAATTCTTCCCTGCTTGAAACATGTGACCTCCTCCCTCTGCCATGTCGCACTCCGAAGTCCTCGGTTCAATACATTCGACGCCAACTATACACGCACAAAAATTTCTGGATACATACAGCTTTAATTTCAAAGTTTCTCTCAATGTTGCTCTGTAAATACGAAGGAAGGAAATCTCGTTATGATTTCAAAGAGAAAATCCCCTCTCGGGTCACTTCCTTAGACATTTATTCATTCATTTTTATTTCTTCAGTATTTTATTCAGTCATTTATTTGTTTCCTGTTTGATCATTAACTCAACTACAGCTGCCATTGCGATGGTGGAGATCCATGTGACCAAGAAACTGGACGTTGCCCTAACGGAAGATGTTCACCGGGATGGAAAGGCGCACCGACATGTGACGAAGGTAAGCATTCCATATTAGCAGTGAATAACATTCACATATATCTATTAGTATTTCCATCTCTTTTTTCATTTCGTTCATCTTTTTCTTCGCAGATGAAGATGAATGCGAACTGGATGATGTGTGCCCGTCGGCCCAGCCGGATTGCTTGAACACTCCGGGATCATACCTCTGCATTTGTTTCGAATATGATGAGAAAAGCAAGATATGCAAAGGTGAGAGATCAATTATTGATTTCTTATAAATCACTCCACTTCATGTAGTTACATTTCGAATTAAGGTTCAAAACCGGTTCAAAACGCTGAAGAGAAGATCCCAGTACAGATTGTACCTGTACAACCATCTTTTGGACGTACCACAGCAGCAACAAAGCCAGCATTGCTTCGTAATCGATTCGTATCCACCACACATCCCACAACTACCACTGCAGTAACAACAAGACGATTTACTACGGCGGTAATACAGGCAGAGTTGCTGTCGCCACAAGTTCTGATTTAAGAAAAATATTTGAATATCCAGGTATCAACAACACTACCCACTACAACCATGTCAACAACTACCGTTACTGAGCTAGCACCCACAATCAAACCTGTGGAATTTAAACCAGCAAAGATCAAACCGGTAAGGTTATCACATACTACGAATTAATGTACTTAATGTACTTGATGCGGACGTTACATCAAAACATTGTTTAATCGTCTTTAATGAGCAGTCATAATTTATCGAAAGCTAATTTTCCACTGACATTTGTTTTATTTATTCGGCATGTCATTTTTGATATTCTGAAGTATTTAGTCGACTCCAATATGTCCTCCATGCGATACCCATGCTACATATCGGGAAGGAAGATGCGAGTGCAACGCAGGATGGAAACCATACAAGAACATGTAAGTTCGGCGTTACTATGGATAACTTCTGAACCTGAATCGATGGATGTGAAAATTAGCCCCATTTATCTCCTTCTAACAACAACTTGCTAAGGATGAAATTATAGAAGGGTCAAAACTGCATGTAGTAAAGTGCAGTTGCATAAGCGATTGAGGCGGTTAAAATCTAAAGGTTAAAGTCTAAATCTCCTTTCCTGAATTCTCGCTGTAGTTCGCAATGGTCCCACCGCGATTCCGACCGCTCTCCTCACCGCACCGCTTCAAGATGTGCAGTCTACGCAACTACACCGTGTTTTATGTCGTTTTGACCCAACTATACATGATAGTTAAATCACTAATTAGTTGGTGATCTGAATTCCTAACCAAGAATAAGACGTTTTATATCGCGCACAACTACACTGTTTGTTACATTGTGTGTGCAGTCATCGGTAGTTATGTTAATCCAGTTAACCGTGATGTATCTGCGTCAACCCATGCTGTTCTTCTGATTTCTGCCTTACTTCAATCGAATGTGCAATCGTCCCGGTAGAAGTAAGCGCCGACGCCTATATATTTTCTTGAAATGATCTTCGTTGACTGTTGTTTTACTTTAAAACAGTAACCAAACTTCTAAAAGTCAGTTCTATCTATTAGTCAAAAGTGTCTCCGTTGTGAATATAGTCGAGTCAAAACGACATGAAGCACGGTGCAGTTGCGTAAACAGCTCCGCTCGAAGCGGTGCGGTGGAGGGAGCGGTTAGAGTCGAGGTGAGACCATCCCGAACTGCAACAATGGTGGTAGCAGGGATCCCGCGCCGGTCCTAACTGCTGCGCCCTACCGTACCTCTTCAAGCTGAGTCGCTTACGCAAGTGCTTCATGTCGTTTTAACTTTACTATACATCTGTAAAATTTCATTGTTACAGATGCATTGATATTGATGAATGTGCTGAGAGTTCTGTATGTGGAGCCCATTCTCAATGTGTAAATAGACCAGGAAGTTATGATTGTACTTGTGACAAGGGTTATCGATTCGAGGAAGGCGGTTGTGTAGGTTTGTACATACAATTTATATGAAAAAAAGGAAACATTTTCTGTAAACCAGGATTTCTAAAAAGAGAGATGACATGACCAGAAGCTTCATATTCATTCTTTACAGATATCAATGAATGTCGTGAGAATGAAAACGTATGCGGTAGGGGATCTGGTGTAGAATGTCTAAATCGACCAGGTTCCTATGAATGTATGTGCAAGGATGGATTCGATGGAGATGCAAGGATAGGATGCACTGGTAGGTCACGTGTAGTTACGTTGCTTCGGGTTATAAATTTTGCCAACATTTGTTTTTTATTTGTCCTATAATCGGTTTGTGGACGCTGGGGAAGTCCAGCAAGCGACATATAGTAGAGTGAAAACAACATGAAGCACGGTGCGTAAGCGGTTGCGCTCGAAGCGGTACGGTTGAGCGCTGCGGTTAGGATCGAGTGAGGACCCATGCTACCACCGTTCATTGCTGCAGTTCACGATGGTCTCTCCTCGATTCCAACCGCTATCTCCATCGATCCATCCATATCCAGCGCATTCGCTTACGCAACTGAACCGCTTCGTGTCGTTTTGACCTGACTCTAAACTTTGTTACTACCTGCATCTAATCTTCGATATCCTAATATGAATAGAATTTTCACGCTAATTTATCAAAAGAGACTAAGCGCTACTTTCCCATATTAGATAAGTATTAGACATTGTCTTACGTTGCTAACATTCTAGCGCTTTCAGATATTGATGAATGCGCGACAGGGTCACAACACTGTGGACCACACGCTAAATGCATTAACACGGTAATTTATAGCTGTCTACATCTACTCACGTTCCATTTAAAGAGATTGTTCAGGTTGGTGGATACGAATGCGAATGTTTTTCTGGATTTGAACGAATCGCTGAAGGAGCTGGATGCACAGATATTGACGAGTGCTTTTTGTCGATGTGTCATCCGGCAGCAAGGTGTTCGAATCTGGTAGGATCCTTTTCATGCACCTGTCCGGATGGATTTATTGGCGATGGAATGCAGTGCCACGGTAAGACTTTATAAATCTTGCTTTTTTCAACAGGTATTAAATCGGACATCAAGTTCCCCAAATGATTTCAAATTTTGAAAAAGCAATCAACTGATAAACGATACATGTCCAGGAATATTTAATCAAATTTTTATAATATATAATTATTTAAAGTAATGAGCGGAATCCTGCATTACTGCTTTTGTGCAGAACCAAGATTTTTATCTATCTTTATTCTGACTAACGTTTCGGCGCAACTTCACTCCTTTCGATTCCACTGACAATGACGTGGTAGATTTTTCTTTTGTTATCAATGCTCTAACCTAGACATGCGTTTTTTTCTTCTTTTGGTGCACCATTGGTGTATTTCAATAAATAAATAGATGAATAAAACTCTGACAACCGATTGTCCGCTAACATCACGGCTTTACGGCTGCCAAGTCTCTGAAGAAGGCGACGATGCCGAAACGTTAGCCAAAATAATGATCGATAACAATCTTGGTTCTGCTTGAGAAAAGTAATCCACGATTCAACTTTACAATGCCAAAATTCAAAAGGGGTTGAATTCGGGACTTACTCAAAGTAATCGACATTAACCTGTTCTGTCATACTTGTCCTTGGTGTCTCCTCGGTCTAACTTCGTTCAACTGCTTGTTTTTAAATCCAGAAAAGGAAACTTTAATTTATGATCTTTAAAGAATAACCTATTCAGAAACGATCCTCTATCCAATCGCTAACGATTCTGTAGTTGTTCCAAGAAAGATGAATGCTATAGCGACAATCGATCTTCCGTCACCGGTATTCGTATTTGGAAAGCAATATCATACCGTATACGTGAGTCATTTGCCTCCCTGAACAATCAAGCGCTATTTAGCTCCAATCTCCTATTTCCAGCGAAGATGTCTTCTTTTTCTTTCTTTTCCATCCTAAACATTGAATCTTTTATAGCTCTCATCTAATGGAATCCTCTCATTCGATCGACCGCTACCTGGGCTTGTCGAGAGGACGGATACTTTACGTGAAGCTGCCATATTTGCTCTTCATGTCCAATATGACTATGTTAGAGAGGGTCTAGTCGCCTACACTTACATAAATGGTACTTATTAAACGAGTTACGAGTCAAGTGTTCAGCACTAGCAATACTTTCCAGAATCAGACTCTTCCGCATATTCGCTGCTGAGCCGCTCATCCGCCAGTGTACAGAATAACTTCCGATTATCGAATTTCCGTACAAAAACCTTGCATTTGTTCACATTTGATCGGATGAGACAAGAAGGAAGTGAAAATGTTGGTTTTCTAAGAGGTTTTTGAGCTTTGAAAGGCTCGTCCAACTACCATTGTTTCCAGTTGAACTCGTTCCAAATTGTTCTCGCACAATCGGATGAGGCCACGATAGCGACGTTAATCTACGAAAAAACGCAATCGAAAGGGCCGATAACAGGTGGAGTTCTGCAAAAACACGCATTGGCATTTATTTTAAATCATTTTATATGCCAACGATTATGTTTGTCCGGATGAGCGCTGCGCGTGTTAGAGACCAGGTAAGTTGTCTAGTACAAATTAGGTGCGAAGAAAGACATGTGCATTTGAAAATAATGTAAGCTAGCGGAATTTATGGTCATCCTTAAAATTAAGGATCCAATCAAAAAGCATGTAACAACTCTTGAATATGCGAAAAAAGAGATCAGAAATTGAGACCCATGCATTGTACGTAACGAGTTCACGCCGTTATGCACCACAAATCAAATCTCTTTGCTATGCTGTAAATAGACGACAGGGTACGTAGTAGGGTCAAAGCGATATGAAGCACGGTGCAATTGCGTACGTGGCTTCTCTCGAGGCTGTGCGGTGAAACGGAGCGGCTAAGAGCGTACTGGAATCCTTACTGGCACCACCCATCGCTGCAGTTTGCGACGGTCCCCCAACTGCTGATTTCCATAGCGCCGTTTCAAGCGTGTACGCAAATGCACCGTGCTTCATGTCACTTTGACCCTATTATATAGTTGGGTCAAAACGACATGAAGCACGGACCGTTGCGCAAGCGGCCGCGCTCGGAAGCAGTGCGGTGGAGACAGCGGTTGGAATTGAGGTGGGACCATGGCGAACTGCAGAGGTGTGTGGCGGTAGCGTGGATCCTTACACGATCCCAACCGCTACGCTCCACCGCTCCGCTTTGAGCGCAGCCGCTCGCGCAAATGCCCGTGTTTCATGTCGTTTTGACCCGACTATACATATGAAAGCTCTGAGTAGCCGGTGGATTGCAATACTACTCTTCAGTAAAAGTGCGAAGCAAAACTGTTAGTTGTAAAAATTTGGAGCTGCAACTCACTTCACTCTTCCTTCTTACTAACGTCTACTTCCATACGATTGAACTACTTGTTATTTCAGGAATCGCTTCACCAACTAAATTCCATACACTCCCGAACAACATGCTATCATCATATTCGAATGTCGGCCAGCCAGGGAAGTGGATGCTTCGGATTGATGACGTCATAGGGCCGTGTCCGTCTGGTACAATGGGACCTCCTTTATGCGACGAAGGTAATTTCTATTACTTTCCTTCTTTCACTTTTCTTTCCTTTAAAACGGAGCACATTTTCCGATGATTTCCAGAATGTCCTGCTGGACGATACGGTTTTTCATGTCAAAGATCGTGTCACTGTGCTGCTGGATTTCCGTGTGATATGTCGTCAGGCGTTTGTGCAAATGGTTGCGCAGCCGGGTGGACAGGATCTAATTGCGACCAAGGTTTTCGCCACTTAGGAATTTATTACTTTAAATTGAATTGAAATATGCTGTATCACCGTTAGATGTTGATGAGTGCCTCACCGGGATGGTGATTTGCGGGCAGAATGCAGTATGTCATAACACTGTTGGTGGTTATGAGTGTCGATGTCGGAAGGGATTTTCTGGCAACGGAAAAGAATGCACCCGTAAGTATGTTTGACCGAATAACTATCAATCAAACATAATTTTTAAAACATTTAAGCTGTTGAACTGAGATGCACCTCTCGCTTTGGACGATCTTGTTCAACGAATGGGTCGTGCGAAGAACGCGAGGATGGTCCACGATGCGTTTGTGCGCCTGGATATCGCGGTGATGGATTTGTATGCACACCTCAGTCGCATATTCATTCCTCCGTTGAGGATATAACACATCTTTTGAGAGATCCTGAAAGCTCAAGTAAGTGAATATATATTGAAATATTTGTTCCTTCCATAACAGATGCGAAATGACATTTTTCATTTCAATCCAGGTGACAACGACTCTTCTGACGTAGGTGAACATCCTTTCGTGATGACAGCATGGCACGGAATGGATGATAAGACAACTGCTCGTCCGCCAATTTCACGGCCTCGATCTCCACTATTTATAAGTAAGCACTCATTTTACGATTGGAAAACGGGAATTATTAGAATTTTTCTGTGATAGGGACGGGTGTAGCGCAGTCGGTATGAGGTCCGCTGTAGCCACATGGTCAATAGTTCGGAATCGCCTTTGTGCCAACGAAGCCTTTCATCCCTTTGTGGTCAATAAGTTGGTACCAGTCTTGTCTGGGAGGATAAAAACACTGACTTGATCATTGGCTGGCCCCTGCAAGTCATTGTACATATAGCTCAGCAGGCGTTCCAGAAATCCTCGAAGACTGGGAATTGCTGTAAAACGCGTTGATACATCCCAAGCGGATTGATACTCCAATGATTTTATCCTTTACTCTTCTATTTCTGACAAATGGCAATTTACAGCTCCAACAACCAAACCAAAAGTCGAAATAAAGGAGAACACAAGCAAAGAAAAGCAGGAAGAATCAGCTGATGCAACCACTCGTACGTTTCACTTGTAACAACTGATTTTTTCGACTTTAAAGAAAAAGAAAACGAAAATACGCATCTTTACAGTACTGTTTCTGATTGGTCCCGCTGTACTTTGTGCGATTTGGGTGATTCTTGTGATATTGGTCATAGCTGTATGTTGCAAGAATAAGAATGGGTAGGTCTTTTTTAATGACTGATGGTATTTGAAAAAAGCCCACTATTGAGCGGAATATTTCACTTTCCGTCACCTTTTCTTAGTAGAATTGTTATAATTGTTTCAAACAGAATTCTCCCATGAAAATGCTTAAATGAATGGTTATATTCTTTAAAAATAGTTTTTATAGACTTGTAAATTGAGTTATAAAGTCCGTAAATCATGACTTGTGAAATTTGCGAAGCTGTCAACTGCCTCGAATATTCTTTGTTTGCATTAGAAGTTATTTTTGTATTTGTAAGTGATGCTTAGTAGTTCTCACCTCTTGTGGTGTACACTACACAGATAATTAATTTTTTGCCTCGGTTTTTTTTTTGCCTTTTTTTTTGCTCGCTATTCTCTCGCCACTAACCTAAGGGGAGCCATTAAATCGACAAGCGTAACAATCAGGTCAGGATTTTTCCGTGTTTTCTTAATGATTATCCAGAGCAATCCGTAAATGTCGCATCACTGCAATTTTCAGAGAGAGGATATTTATCGGACTTTGGAAAACGATTGAAGTATGTGGTCACAAAATAGATTCCGGAAAGAAACGTCTTTACTACGGGCTTTCATGGAAAAAGCATGTTACGATTTTACGGTTACCATCGCTGACTCTACTCAAGCTGCAGGGCTAGCAACCCACCTTATGGGCCAGAATCTGTCCTATAAACATTTTCTATATTATGAGTTGAGTAACCTAAAATGAATAACCATGGTCAACAGTAAGTTGTTCCACTACAACCAGAGTTTAACGATCTAATAATGGCGTCCTCTGGATGAGATTGACAAGTAAATTGTTAAATATACATATTACTAGCACCGCTACCCTATGTATAACCTAGAGCTTGCAAAAAATTAAAATATTGTGATGTATAGAGACGTCTTGAAGATTTAAGAGCGATTGTGTAGAAACGTGAGGATTACTGTACCTCTTCAGGTAAATCGGTTCATTTCAGCCAACGTACCCGAACTAACGTCAAACAATTCGACGGTGTATGGAATCCACCTGCACGAACAGCTATCTGTGCACCTTCTAATGTGGCTTCACATTATCCAACAAGGATACGACCGTTCGATGCCTATTAGTTTCCGTTGCCTTCTCGTGGCGAGTGAAACGTGTCACAGCCTGCATTGTACAGTTTTCCTTTTGTTCGACTTAATCATAAGTCGTAAAACTGTGTAATAATAGTTATAGTATTTATTTGTCTTCTTTTTTTCATTTCTTGAATTTTATCCCATCTGTTAATGGTGCTGCGATGTAGCAACTTAAACGAGCTTTCATGCATTGTTCTTAACTTCTCTCATCGCCAGGTCAATTCTTTTAGTTCTTCTTTTTTTTCGTTTCTTGTAGTCTTTCTATTTTGCATTAGAGTGCTCTTTGTGCTAGTTTTTTTATTTTTTTTTTCCTGCCAAGTCCATAATTTTAAACGCTCAAAGGAGAAAATCATATCGAGAAAAGGCAATTATGCGTTATTAATGCTCAACCCCGTATCGTTGTGTTCATATTCAAAGTTTACCGGGAGTAATAAAGAGATATAAATTGGAGGAGGATACACAAATTACTATCGACACCCATTATTCTCCATCTGTTATAAGTACTTTAACATTGCTTGATTTCGGCTTTATCGTGCTCCGAAGAGTCCTGCGGTAACGTTAGAGCGGAAGACGGTTGCCGTGCAGCAGAGAACTCTAGAATGATTGCAGCATTGCAATAACGGCACTCAATAATTCCCGCTAAACCGGAGGAGGATATGTTTTGTTTCGTACCGGGGAAGTCCACGCAGTTCCTATGCATGTGGAATAACACCGATCCCCAACATTCTGGGAAATCCGTCGCCAACTAGTCTTCTCTGCAGTTTTATTATCTTTCTCCGCGCATCTATAAGCATCCTTTGAATCCCATGGGATAAGCTTTCTTAGAAAGGATAACTACTGGTTTGCATATCCTGATGTGTTTTTCTCTAAGAACACTTCATGCAGTAACAATTCATCAAGTAACAACGGACAAAAACAATATAAACTACACAGATTATTTGATTACAGAGAAAAACCATGTGAAAACAATATGTACAGAAATTTAGTAGGTAAATATTAACAATAACGGCCCCTTCTATGACTTCATTTCATTTGTGGCCGTATCGACGATTACTGCGTGCTGAACGCAGTCAATCGATCATCAGTCTCAGCAAAGCACAAACTTGATCGCAAGTGAATATCATATTAAAGCCACCAATGAAAAACCAATGAATTGAAACCATAGCGAGGAGAATTTACAGGTATATTGTATAACCACTAGTACTTAAAAGTGCCGTCCGTCGTGCTTCACTGTTTGTGAACATAAGTCTGGCTATAGTCAGGTCAAAACGACATGAAGCACGGACAGTTTGCGTAAGCGGCTGCCCGCTCGAAGCGGTGCGAAGGAGACAGCGGTTGGAATCGAGGTGGGAGCATGAAAAACTGCAGAGATGGGTGGCGGTAACTAGGATCCATACACGATCCCAACAATTACGCTGTACCGCGCCGCTTCGAGCGCAGCCACTTGCGCAATTGTCCGTGCTTCATGTCGTTTTGATCCAACTATATGTAGCTGGGAAAAATGTAACGCCAACACATTTCAATAGGGTAAAGATATAGGTTCGGGTGGTTCCTTCTTCATCCTCGTATGATTACACCCAGAGCAGTAATTTATACCTGCTATGAAATAAAAATAGTGGTGTGAGTGCATCTGGACCTAAGAAGAGGTCTTCAGTGAGAGCTGACTCGAAAAAAAAAAAACTCATTAATTTTTTCACTACGAGTGACGGGCGACGACTTTAGTTACGTAGCGATTGAAAATAATTACCTAGTTATCCACAGCGTGAGCTATTTAGCTATAAATTATCAAGTAACAACTGGAGGAGCCATATGAATGAGAATCGTAGCACTTTTGAGATAAAACCGGATGTCTATGGTCACGTAGTTGTGCAAGTAATGCAACTACATCCCGTACAAAACTAAATGTATCACTTTTCAGTCTAAACGAAATGGAAGTCAATAAAGCGCATAGAGAGATAGAAAAAAAAAACAGAAAATGTACATACAAAAAGCATAATAAACAGAAACCCCATCAAAACGACGGGGACAGAAAAAACTCCTTGGTAACATCCAATACTTCAAAACGGGACATCAACCTTATGATGAGTAAATCCCATTACTGAAAAACTAAAGAGAATCAGTAAAAATTGTTGAAAACTCTGGCTACAGCTCCTCTAGGAATGCCAATAATAACTACAGAAAACATAAAAATCAATTACCATGAGATCCTTGCAATCTTTCATATCTTCTCTCAAATGACACCCCATTCTTGTAGAAATATTTTGACGTTACAAAATCAGACGAATCTGCAACACCTCATATATGATTGTGAGACATTGACAACGGACTGGCTACAAGTAATCATTACATCCTTAGAACATCATAAGTGAGATGTCCATTTCGAGGATGTAAGGTTTACAGAAACATTAAAGAAGAAGAAAGCACAACACCGTACATGGCGACGTTTCAGTCATGTCCTGTGAGCGGCTATTCATTGTTGCCAAAGATTTCAATGCATCTATGTGGAATACCTTCAAATCTTCTGGAGATGACACTGAAAACTGGTTTTTAAACTAATCTTCTGAGAAAAGTAGTTCTATAAAGTACACAAACGTTTATTAGCGATTGTGCAGTTCAAGGATTCCCCCTTTCGAGCTTCCTTCTCAGCTTGTAAAACGGTCCCACTGCCTCCACTTCCTTTTTGAGATAAAGAGGCATCTTGAGAGGAGGAAGGCACTGGATCTTTTGGGACAACTTCTGAAAACGACGAATGTCAATCAAAAAGTTAACTTGTGGGTGGCTACCTCAGAATTAACCTGGCGGAGATCGCATCCTGATTACGAGTTTGCGTTGACTTCGCCGGAGCGATTGATGCGATTGCAACCGCGGAGGAAGCATGTGGACAGGAGCAATTGGTGGCAATGTTATTGTACCAGGACCTGAATAACACATAAACCTAAGGACTCAAAAGACTAATGAGACATATTTGTCCCATTAGTCGGACAACTAAGAACGCACCTTTTCTCCGGTAAAAATCGGTGAACGCAGCACATTGAGAAGCACGTTCTTCAATGCCAAATTCACAATCCAGTGAATTCGATCGCTGACCTGAAGCGAAAGTTGATTACTTCTACTCTCGATAACGAATCTGAACCAATTTCTCTTACAGTGTACTGCCGATGGAGTAGGAGGAACGATGCAATGTTGCCATTTTTGTTTTGCACCCTTTCTTAGCCTGGGATATCACATTATTTCTCAAAATTAAAAATAATGGCATTTTGTTTTAAACAAATTAACCTGTACGAGCTATCGCTACTATCCAAGGATTTATTCTGTTTTTTTGCTAGGAGCACCTTTAAATGATGGCTAGTGAGTTGTAGCTGTTCGAGGCGCTTTTTGAGTTTCATCTTGGTTCCTTTGAGGGCAGAGATGTTGAACTCCAGGTGATACACGGACTTCTCTACCTTAAATAAGTGTTTCCACCTTCAATGCATAACAGAATTTGGTAACTGATCACATTTCAGCGAACCTCGAAAAATATTCATAATAAGTTATTCTTGTGGATTTAAATGAAGCAACAGTTGCAAGAAAAGCAAAGATTTGTTTCATATTATTATTTGGTTCATATTTCTGTCTTTTTCTTCCATTAGAGCCATTTTGCTTCACTTGAATTCACCCGGAAAATATTCCTACTAAGTTATTCTTGTGGATTTAAATAAATCGGTTTGGACATTCTAAGTGACTTTCTAAGTAAGTTGTAAGTGGTAAGTTCTAAGAAATCAAAATCAAATAAAAAGCTTCACAGTGAACTTGTGGACTTGTCAACGGACTATTGGAAGATATAAGGACGAAGCATTACAACCCTGTAAGATGGTGTCGGTTAGTTGATTAGAAAATTTTAAAGAAAAAAACACATATGGCTGATAATACCTTTGTAACTCACTTCTCCACAAACTTCCTCAAACCAGGTTGGTCTTGAGATATCAACTTCACCAATTTTAAGTAGGGATGCTAGCTTGGCCAGAAACGATTCTTCAACCACATTTAGTCGAGCCCAAAGAGGAGGTTTCACCGGATCGGACGGTTTCCTAAGCAAATTCGAAATTAGCTGTTAGATCACGACTATTTGAAAAGCATGCGTTCCCATCTAAATCAATAAAAAGATCACTGGATAGGTTACCTTATACTTTCATGAACAATTATAATATCGTCGTCGCTTTCTGCGTCTGCATCAACCGCAGCTCTCACGGGCGCCACGTTGATGGGATTGGAGCATTTCCTTAAACGTTTGAATTCAATTAAGAAAAATGTAACTAGTAAGAGACGTAGCCAGATACAGGAAAACTTACTTAGTCGGTAACTTTTCATTCTCCACGCTTGCAGCTGGCTCTTGTTTTACTGCAAAAATTTACATGCATTCTCGAAGATTTCGAAAGAAAAAAACCATAATTTAACCACTGTTCAAAAGAACGCGAATAAAAATGACTGACTCGGACTCTTTTCACTGCTGCTGAGTGGCTTCGGTGGCTGTAGTTTGATACGGATTTTCAGACCAGTACCACATTCGTTATGTTGACGACTTACAACTTTCATTCTATAATAGATAGAAAGAATGCTGCTAACAGGTTCCAGAAAGACAGCTACACTAAGGGGCTTACTCAGAGACTGAGGACACAGGATTTGCTGAAGATTTCTGCGCAGGTCTGTGTTGTGGTGAACTGAAAAAATAGTGAATTGAAGACAATTAGAACCACGGGAACAGTAAAAAAGCGAAGTTCGTCAAGATGAAACGAAAGTTAGAGAGTTTGGTAAAACCTGTGTATTGGAATGAAAAGAGATACCTATGAGAAGGTTCCGGCTTCTTCATTACCACCGCAGTTGTGGGTGCCACATCTGGGATCTCCACACGAACACCTGAGATCTTCCTGTTTGCATCCTTCCGGAAAATGATCTTTATAGGAGGTTCGTCAACTGCGCGCGCATCATCTTTCCCTCTCATTTCTTTTCCCGGCAACACGGTGACCAACGGTGCATCGGTTTGTTTACCATCTTTTGGCATTACAGCTGTTTCTCCGTCCTCCGGCTCTTTCTTTCTCTTCTTGCCATGCTTCCGTTTCAGCACTGTTGGAGTCGGTTTCCGTATCTCCACGCATTCCTTATTCAACTCCGTCTCTATTTCAGCTATCATCGACGGATCTGGAGGTGGTTTACCTCGCGCCTGACAGATCATTGGTCTTCCTAGGATCCTGTAGCCTGCCAAATTTCCCAAAGTCGATTCCATGATATTTTGCAAAGACGCCGTAGGAAACGTAGTGGACAACAATGAACGTCCATATTGTGGCTCCTCGAACTTCCCAATAGGTAAGTCAGGACGAGGAGATAATTCCACAAGTTCGGCGCGTTTCCGAGAAAGTGTTGCTTGCAGGCGTTCGCTGAAGACAACGGGACTGGTCGCATCGATTTTCTCAACTGGGCTTGATGATGTGACATCGACAGTGAGAGATGAATCAGTACCGATTTTAAGTTCGGTACTCTTGATATCGTCTTCTATCTTCCCAATCTCACCAAGTCGTAAATCGTCAGACTGGAAAGAGTTCAAATCCACGCTGGTGCTCGGTTTGATATAGTCTTCTTGCATTACATCAGTACCAATATCTGTAAAAATTGTTCCTTTTATTGTGAAAGGCAACGCCGCTCCATATTTTATGCTGGGAATTTTCATAAAATTTTGCACTGGACCTTGATTGCAATATGTCTGTATGATCAGAAAAATGCTCAAACGTCTACCCGCTTTAAGGGCGGATCTGCTATGTAAAATTTATCTCCTTGTACATTTCGGATATTTGATAATAAAATTTACTTCGAATATTTGATAGTATGTGGGAAACTATTCAGTTTGCACTGTTTAATTTTTTTAAGCGTACTACCACAGATAACACCCCTTTGTGCTTCCGTTTGCATTATATGAATGGCTGTTGATTATATGAACGGCTAAGAACATCTTTGAGGAATGGGGTTATGCCAAATGTTACATTGTTTGACGTACAACTACTGTGCAGGAGCAGTTATTTAGGATGCTCCCTAACGCTGAACAGACAACAACATCCACCAATGGCTGCAATTAAAAGGCATATTATGTGGCTGTTTTTCTGTGTTCTCCAGACTTCATGATTGGTCCAATTACATAAGCCTTCATCCCTCATATCCAATCCAACCCACAAAAAAGCACCCACAAAATAGCAACTCGATACGAAATGCGAAGGCAGGCTGCCGCCCGGTCATTGTTTACCTATCGGGAGAGTTGGCGTGCTTCACCCGATGAGGGCCTGTATTGCGTGCGTATATATTATCCGTGGAAAATATACATCGTGAATGTGTCTTCGGTGTATACAGCACGTGATTATGGAGCTCGCGCCCGTGCGATAGACCCAGTTCCAGCTGCTCGCCCCATACGAAAAAAAGATAAAAACAAATGTCTAGGAAAGCCTTCTCCTTCATTTCTATTCACTTTTCGGAAATCTGGACACTTCGCAGGTGAGAAGAAAATGCTACCAACACCATCAAACGTGCTTCATTTGAAAGCGTGAAGCATAGTGTATCACGTTTCAAGCGAGCTGTTGCATATTCTAAAAAAGTTAGGTGAGCCGGACATGAGATCTTAACTACAGGACTCATGAACGAATGAGGTAAACAGGACATAAAGGATAAGGGATGGTGTGTTTGGCATTAATCAATCTCTTTGGGGTGCGCCAGCACACTCGACTTCAATTCAGAACAGCTCGAGTTTTTATGAAGGCGTCTGCGGAGCAACAGCGACTTGCGGAAGGCGGTCAATACATCAAACAACTGGTTTTACCCTTCCAGACAAGTTTGTTACCAATGTATCAACCCTGAAGTGATGGAAGGTTTGGTTGAGAGGGGGGCGGTTTCGAACCATCGATGATCCAGCCACAGCGGAATCTTCTATTACTGGGTTAGACCTGGAAAAACGAAACGAAAAAACCTATGAAAGGAAGGGCCCTAACATAATGGAAAGATCTTTTCACGAATTCCCTCGATGAAAATTGTGATTTTTCCGTTTTCCGTGCCTGTGTCCTTCTGCTACTTTTGCAGGTAGCATGGGTGACTCGAGAGTTTATTTGCGCCCGCTCAAATCAATCGAGAGTTATTGTGGGAACAGGTGGTAGGCGGTGTTTAAATCAATGAGCAAAATATGACCGTATCTTCCTTGCAGAAGTGCTCAAAAATTGTACTTTTCTGTTCGTAATTTGAAAAAGTCTGTTTATCCCGTTTAGAATACGCGAATTTTTTTTTTTCTAGAAAGTGTTGTAATCTCTAGTCCATCGGACCGAATCTAATTGAATAACTGCAGTAGACGAAATGGTTTTTTTTTCTCAACTTGTGACCTATGAACAATTGGAACAGCATTTGAATTAGACATGGGCCAGTAGTAGAAATGAATCATTCTCCTTCAATACCTCATTAAGCTTGTTCGTAACCGAGCCACTGCACTCGAGGAAAATCACAGAAAACCAAAATAACACTGGTAAAAAAAAGAATAAATCACCAATATTTAAGTCGTTCTTTAGTTCATCCGAGGAATCTTCCTGTACCCAGTCATCGCCATCGCAAACATATTTATCGCAAGCAACTTCGAAGGACTAAAAACGGTATATTCAACTCGGAATTTCTTGAAAACTTTATCGAGGTGTGTTGAAATTACTGGTGTACCTCAAGGAAAATACATGAACTAGCATACTTGACCACATTAGTAAGTTGTAGTTACTTGACGCAAATATTGACTCCCTTGCTAAGAGATTCACTTTACAGAACAAAGTTTTTATTATTACGATCTTTTTTTAGAATTTTAAGCCTCCTGACTACTGATCGGAGTACATTTGTGCAACTCTTTCTGATTCGTATCACTGATTAAAGGCAGCGTATCACGAAACTGACGTTGTTGGGGTCTCTGCTAGAAAATATGAAGTTCGGGATGTACATTACAAGTGTAAGCATGGCTATGCTCAATTTCCCATAGTCGTCCTCAAAAATGGCGTTAGTTTCTACGAGGTATACGGAGAAGAATCACTCTCGTGCACGCACCGCATCCACGAGCGAGTGATTGAAATTAATGAGGTCTTTTCAACAACCTATTCAACCACAATTAATGAATAGGCCGCTAACAGAAGCGAAGCGTGATCAAGGGTTGCCCTTGTAACATACCTCGTAGGAACTAGGGAGGTTCTCAAACGTTTTCCAAAACAAATAGGGGCGTTTTGAGCGCGGAGACGATCCCACTCGTAATCTACATAACGAACTCTATTGTAACCCACAGTGACTCCAAAATCGCCAGCTTCGCGACGTGCTGCATTTAACTTGAAGAAGAAGTATAACAGATGTACAAGTACTATAGTTCACGAATTTATTTTGCCTTGGTTTTGAATAACATGAGAAGATTACACGTTAGCTGACTCGACTCACAGTCAGTAATGATGAGGGTGATAGCAAAAATTAAAGCTACCCTATCCCTCCCACGATTGTGCCATAGCAAGTATAAAGAAGACATACAAGCGATAAAGAGGTCTGGCCTCCGGAAGATCGTTAATTAGGGATAAATTTCAACGAACGAATACAGCTGCTGAGAAATTTTGGTAAGACTAGAGCCCAAAATAAGTCAGATATAAAATTGTCAACTATAAATTTGTAAAACAAAAACGCAGATCTTGGCGCCAGGGTATCTGGGGAGGGTGGAGTAGGTGGGACACGATGTTGAGGTTGATGAGATCTTTTCGCGGTAATTTCAGACGTAGAAAGCAAGTACAACAATGAAACATTGTGAAATTTAAGTTCAAATGCGGTTTGTATAAAGTAAATGTTCAGGTTAGCCACAAGAAGCAGTTCTAACTGATAATTTAATTTATACGCTGTATTTATGCAATATTAGCCCTCCCCATGATCCTAGGCAGTTCCGAGTTCTTAGCTTTTTTTAAATTTAATTTTCGAGCCGTACGGTGCTACTTCTGAGGCTTCTCGATCAACTACTGGTAACTCGTTCATGTCTCGTACATAGGATCTTTGAAATCAATAATACCTGTTCCATAAGTTTAGTGAGCGAGTTGTAATTCACAGGGGTTTCACAATTCTCCGAACCACATGATGATATTCCACTATCATCTATAGATGAATTTTTATCTAAAACTACTCAATTTCACTACAAGCTGCCAAATGAACATTCGAGAAACTACCATTTTTCTCGCAGTCCATGCTTAAACGTAGTTGCGGTACTTTTTGCGGAGTCGGGGTTATCGCTGCCGTCGTCTTTACGGAAGGGAGTTTTGGTGGCGGCCGAGAAAACTTCATTTTTCGAACCTAAACAGAAGGGGAATGAATAACCTTTAATTGATAAAATTAAGTAGACGGATGAATCGCACGAGTTTCCATCAAGCTAGTAAAAGAGGTAAAAGACAGCATTCTCCGGCTGAACTGTTATTTTATCTCATGCTCATACGAATCTTCGAAACTCGCAGGAACGGGGAATTCCTGGCTTTACCGATATTGCGATAATTTGGCTGAGTCAGTGCGGACTTGTCGCTACTATCATAATTCGCAATGCTGTTGTTCCTAGTGTAGTATCAGTGGTGAATAAGCTTAACTATGTGAAGGAAAAAGCTTACACATAGAAACTTTAACTCAAAATCTTCGTGAAAAATACATCTTGAACAATTCACCTAATTTACTATGTTAAACTGTTCATTGCATGTACTTCAGTTGGGTACGTGCTTGTCATTGAAGTGAAGTTCTAACAATACAGAAAACTAATTGCACCACCCAATGCTTCTTACGAGGGTTTCTATTCAACCACAATGACTCAATAGAGCTAATTAATCTTCAATCTTGAGGTCCTCAGGTGAGGGGGTAAACAGAGCAAAGTTCATAAATATTTGAAGTCCTCCGATAACGATATGGTACTAAACAAAATCAGTACTTAGCCCAAAAGAGCAATTACTACTAGACGTATTGAATACGCGAACAATTGTTCAGTCCTCTGAGCGGCAAACCTATCAGCAAAAGAAGATCGGTACAAAAGTGCTCTGTAGTTGAGCCGGAAATTTGAGGTGGGTGGTGCATTTATACAATTCTGGTTATGTGCACGGTTTACGAAATATTTGCTATCGATTGAAAACGAGAGCACCTCAAGCGCTACTCAACCAGTCATCCCTTCATCAAACATCGTAATTTGTGACTCAATTGTTCAAGAGATTCGAAAACATAACATAAGTTCAGTTTGAAAAAATATTGGCCTCTACACAAACCTTTTCATTAAGCTTAGCCTTTTCTTCATCCGTGAAAGGGACAAATCGCACATTGGTTTCCATTATAGCGATGTCTATTTGTATCACATGAAGATGGTGACAAACTAGAAGTATCGTTAAGTATATTAAACTCTAATGAGCCGCATATACGATTTAGAAATGAGCGATCAATCGATCACGTGAATACTCGCATGGTCATTAACACCGACATTATGACGTGACTGACAACAGTGTGACTTATAACGATCTCGTTTGACAACAAGATAATCAATAAGCACTCAAAAGTACTGTCTTTCTCTACGAGGTCAGAAAATAAAAAAGATAGAGGCTAAAATGAAAAGGTGGATCGCTTCGCCTCAATCTAGGTCAAAATGAGCATCTTTGTAAGCTACGCATGGATGGAATTTTTGTAACAATGATGACGATGATAACTATTTAACAAAATAAATACAACCACAGTAGTTTAATGGGAAGATATTGGTCGTTCTTATACGAATATGGTTGTTATGTTGGCATTTATTCACATTCATCCTTCCTAATCGCTATTCATGCTCGCTCGATTGAGACAGAGCAAAGTGGGAGTGTTTCTCATGTAGAGAATGCGGTGGTGCGTTGCGAAAGACGCGTCGCGGTCACTCGGACAAAAACTGCTACGTATTCGAAACCAAACGACTGAAGCCTGGCTAGCATGCTAGTAGTTGCGAAAAGAGGTTACTTGAGGAGAAGGAAGGCAAATTAACGCGGTAGATCTAGCGACTGCGATCGAAGTGGACCTTACTGATCTCCACAATCCGACTGCATGCAGCAAACGAAGGTCCCGCCCCGATCGCAACCGCTAGCACCACTGCGCCATTTCTTTCGCTTTCCGCAGCGCAGTCGCCCACGCAACTGCATCATACTTCAGGTCGTTTTGCCGAAACTATACTGGAACTGGGCAGCGAGACTTAATGCATGGAACGAACATTTACCACTTTACATCCGATGCGCGCGATTCAACGCGACTAAGCAGAGAACGTATGCTCAGTAATTTCCAATTAATCACTGAAGAGAATGACTTACAACCAAAATATCGTTATCCAAAGAGCCTTAGGATAAACTTGAGCATCAGATCCGACGAGAGATCGACTACCTGTCACGGTAACAGTCCGTATAGTGTGAATTGCTGCCACAACTGTTATATTAATCGTCTCCTCATGCTACACTACTGGAAAAGAAACCTGACGAATAGGGTGAGAGTAACAATGAAACTTGATGCTCATCGATTGGCGCTTCACATCGTCAGCTTTATCCACCACAAGCACCGGTTTCTGTCGGTTTTCTAGTAGCTGCATTTAGTTTAACTGATTAGCATTGGAGCACACAATCAGACCGATCGATCGTCGTTATGCAGGACATTTAATGGGCGAAAAAAAAAACTGAGAATGAAATGCAATACATACTTGTGAACAATATAACACATGAGAAAACAGAATTTTTTCGAGACAGTACCTAATAAAATAAGGCTAATTGCGTAAGGACAACTAGTATTCTTTCCATGTTCGCCCGTATGTATCGCGTTAATGCGAAACGGGGCCGCGCTTTGTCTGCCACCGCTCCTTTTCACAAATGGTAATGATCGCCGCGCTGACTACATTTCGTAACATCTTCCCACGCGTCTCATTCGGGCTCCGGCAATGAAGTGGTAGGACCGCCAACAGGGACGTCATGTAGTGTTTTGGCAGAGTGGTGGTACTTGTCTTATGCGTAAGCAGCGGTATAGACAGGTCCCAAAAAACCCATTATATTTGGTGGAACGATTAAAGAATCCCTGAAGTGTGGTCGTTCCCAATCGATATCCAGGCAACCCGACGTCTGCAACGTCTGCAAACAACAAACCAAAGACACAAAAACACCAGATATTATAGATTTCCGACTCGACAGGCACTTATGTTGACTCGTACGACCGCAACGTGAATCTCAGGGCTAACGGCAGAATTCGTGCAAGAGTTCCTCGTTTCGTGCATTTTGCACCTGAGGCTTTTCTAGCGCCATCGACAGAGATAAGCCCATGGTATAAGTGTAAGTCTAGTTCATATAACCCATGCACATCCCATGAAGCAGGAAACCAATTTTGAAGACAGCGCACGTCTGTGATCGTGCCTGAGGGCGCCTAATTGGTGCAATTACGACAACTGCAATGTTTAACGCTAAACCGCTGCCTCCCGGAAGATCATACATAGTTCTTCGACATTCTTCCATTTGTTGTCTTCATAAGATTACACAACTTCATTCACTTCTCTGGAACACAAGATAAAAAATTATGTGTAAATCCTATGAAAAAAAAAAAACTAATTCTTGTTGTTGAAGTCAGAAAGCAGCCTACAACTCGTCCAAAGTTAGAACTGTGAGCAAGTCGGACGCGGGATGTTTTCGAGGTTTTCCGATCGTTTGGACATACTTTTCAGCACGGAAAAGGAAACTTTGCATGCCGGAAAGTATGACGAACGTGCCAGCACCAGTGTTTTCCCATGCTATGATTCCTATAAATGCCGGGAAAATGGATCGATTGCTGCTGCTTACTTATCACGATGCCTCCTTCAATGCATGAAGGATACAGGTTTTTGAAGGGTTCATGGATACAGGTTTCACGCAAGCGCCTACTATTTTGGAGTCAGAACTCAAAGTGACAAGAAGATTGCAAGAAACTCACTAACCGAGTTGCATTCAAGCTTCTAACTATGCACGTTCACAAAGCTAGTTGGATGGTTACATTCAATCGATATTAAAACATTCCACTACGTGCAAACTCATACTTTATTCTCTGTGTGTGCTCCAAACTTTTTGAATTTTCGACTTACCTGTGGAATAATTGTTGAGTAGATCCCGAGAAGGTTTCCTATTCAATATTTCACAATTTTTGGGCTTTGCACAACACTTAGAGAAGTGTATAATTGAATCTGAACATGTCGGTTACGAATTTGAAACAAGAGCCATGATCGCCTTTAGCTAATGTTTCGGCGTCGTCGCCTTAGTCAGAGCTGAAGTAACCCGATTCTATCACGCGGAGGTCCGCTAATATCGCGGAAACACGATAATAAGCTACTTAGGCTCTGACGAAGGCGATGACCCCGAAACGTAAACCTCAATAAAGAGTGCTATAGTCGGATCGAAACTACATGAAGCTCATTGTAGCCGTGTAAGCAGCAGCGCTCGAAGTGGCACGATGGACAATGGCGAGGTTCGAGGGGGACCATTGCGAAATGCAGCGATGAGTGGTGCTAACAAAGGTCCCCTATCGATTCCAGTCGCTGCGCTCCACCGCACTGCTACGAGCGCAGCTTCTTGCGCCACTGCAGCGAGCTTCATGTCGTTTTGACCCGACTATTGCTTCACATTTATAACCAACAAGGTGCAGTTATTATGCAAAGATTCAGAAAAGTTCGAACTTGTACACTTTTGAATCTAAGCAATTTTAGAAATCCTGCATAATTTTAGAAATTTTAGAGAAGTCCATGCGTTTTGGCGTTCTGCTTCGCCAATGTATCGATTGCTTCTCCAGTGTCGGTGGCTTTACAGTCACCAGCGTCAACCGAAACCCACACTTTTTTCTTTCAAACGCTTCGCCTCCTCCGCCACAATAAAACATGCATCACGCTCATCCAGGCAAACATACAGCATGGTTAAAAACGAGAAAACCTGATTCATGGTGCTATTGCTGCTGCGAAGAAAAGCAGCGCGGTGGGACCTTCGCTCCTGTCCCTAGTGGAATCAAATCTAGCAAAGATCCCACCACTTACGCAATTGCACCAGGTTGTTTTCAGGTTATTTTGACTCTACTGTAATTATCTGCACTTCCATGCAAGTGTCTCAACTTAGACTCTGATAATCTTATCAACGAAGTGATAAGGTCAGCAACTGGAAAAAAAAACGGAGGTGGTGCAGATAAGAGAGGACAAGTCACGCAGAAATCTATAGCATGCTTTTCAGCACAAAAAATCCACGAAGCCAGCACACTGATAGGGATTAGTGGTAAGATCGATTCGAAGGAGTTGTGCATTCAAAATTCTAGAGCAAAGCTCTAATTGCTTCTACGAGTGCGCTTCTCCCACGCGTGTCGCTCTTTTTCGTATTCGAACGAAAAATTCCAATAGTAATTGTTCTGGTGCAGCTGTCCTTTCCTTCGGAGTGAACAGAAAATCTAATGAGAACCCGCTTTCAACACAACGTTATTGCATTATAGTTCTAATAAGAAAAGGCGGCGAATCGCATGCAGAAAATGCATCACACTGGGTATTTACAGAAAAAAAAAGAGTCCAAATAAACGATCTCTTTGACGATGAGAAAGAAATAGTAGGTGATGAGGCTAAAATTATGTTAAAGTTCGTATCGATGGTACGCAAAGATCCTGAGCTCTGACGCTGTTTACGCCCACCCACTTGGTTCAAATCAAAAAAAAAAAAATCAGTAGCAGCGGAAAAGTTGACTCCATGTGGTACTCCTCTTTTTTTTTGCTTAACGTGCGTGGGAACAACTCCAATATTTACTTTACAATTATCATCATTATTCTACTGACAAGAACGAAAATATGAGAATCTAAGAGCAGAGGTAGACGGCTATGACGTCATTGTTGCACATATTATGTGCAAATTCGTAGGAAACCTGCAGATATTCTTGAAAAGTTGCAGAAGACAGGTTTTAGGAGTGGAATCTTGGACCTAGCGATATTTATTGACAAACGCTTGTCCAAGCATGTGACCCGGCACGATCAATACAGGCACGTTATGTACACGTACGTAACGTAGCAGTTCATCAAGTTGTGCGCGCACAATCCACCAACTCTACCATAACCGCGCTAGGCGGGGGCGAAACTCGTTTCCTCGTTGCTGCTGCGATGCGGGGAACGACGAAAATCTGCATTCAAACGAGACGAAACCGGCGCGAGCATCACTGATTCGTGCAGGAGGTAGCGAGGGGGGTTCTACTGCGGATTATGCCATACTATCGTGGCGGGACCGACTACCATACTATTTCGCTCGGCCAGTATGCCTGCTGATCGATCGCTGCACACCCATGTGTGTGTGTGTGTGCGCGTGGTGCATGCGTCATATCACAGGGGCGGCGGCAAGTTGGATTTGTTTTCTTGTTTACTGTCGGGGTTAATGTTTCGTGCGGTGGTTAGTAATAGGTGTGGATGGCATGTTTCCCTCTTCCTCTTGTTCTAGAAGGTTCTGGGTTTTGGAGAGTGAAACCATTGGCAGTGGCAGAGTCTGGCACTGACTGCTGTTTTCACTCCAGAACCTCAGGGTATTTAGTATTTACCAAACTCTCCAGTAACGTTCAGTTAAATAAACTAATGCAGCAGAAGATGCATACGGTGAAAATAGGATAAATTTCGCCCACCTTTCTGTACCTATCCGAGTTCGTAACGATCCGCTCCATTGTTTTGGATTATCTTTCCGTAGCGCAACGCTAAGGGCATGTAGTCCGCTACCAAGTTAATACCAAGTTTTTTTTTCCAGAAGGAATGTTTAAGATTTATGTTACCACACTTTCAGATGGAAGGAAAAACCCTGTGAACGACTTGATTCGCATTGGAGCGTACTTTAACACTTCAAATGTCGTCATTAATCGAACTTCCGGTCCGAAATACGCATGCATACATGCAAACTTCGATGGTTAAATCAAAAACGACGTAATAATAACGTCCAGGGCAAAGATAATTGTCTATGAATAATGGCTGGGTGAGGGGTGCGCTTGTCTTGAATCGATACTAACATATTCGAGGTGACAGCACACGTTAGCCTCATAGTGTAAAAGCGCCATACATCTTAAATTTCCTCAACTCAACTGTACAATCCAGTTGATATCGAAAATCAACGAGGAATTTTCTGAAATTTAACGAATGCGTGCCGTTGCTTTCGATGGAATGCCCTATTTATATCGATTGAAAGCGGGAGCATCACTGGCATCATTCATTCAGCGATGCGTTCTTCGTAACACAACCGAATTTCTAGACTAGATTTTAGTTTTTCAACATTACATGATAAATAGCGAGGCCACTCTCAAAAGAAAACTGGAGATTTTGATCAAGAAAAATACTAGAATAAGTTGTACCAAACGAATGTGGATGTTCGATGAAAGCAGAGGAAAATGTACCTAAAGTATGGATTGGTGGGGATGTGGACACATTAATGTCTCGCACACTGTACCAGCCACTGTCTATTAGAATCAGTATGGAATACCACATTCACTAATCTTTACAATAACTTGGAATTTTTGCGTAACTCGCGATAAAATACCAGGAATAAGATTTTGCCGAAACGAAGTAAAAACATGAGTGTGTATAGTAGGGTCAGAACCAATTGCAGCACAGACCAGTTACATAAACGCCCGCTCTCGAAGCGGCGCGCCGTAGCGTGGCGTTTATAGTTGGGTCAAAACGACATGAAGCACGGACAGTTGTGCACGCAGCTGCGCTCGAAGCGGTGTAGTAGAGACAGCAGCTGGAATCGAGATGGGACCGTGGCAAACTGCAGAGATGGGTGGCGGTAGGGATGGTCCTCAGACGATCCCAACCACTATGCTCCATCGCACCGCTCCGAACGCAACCGCTATCGCAGCTGTCCCTTGTTCCTGTCATTTTGATCCTACTATAGCCCTGCATTTCATGAAAACCTGTATCGCAAAAAGAAGAGTGACATATAGTTGGGTCAAAACGACATGAAGCACGGACCGTTGCGCAAGCGCTCGCGTTCGGAAGCGGTGCGGTGGAGACAGCGGTTGGAATCGAGATGGGACCATGGCGAACTGCAGAGATGTGTGGCGGTAGCGTGGATCCTTACACGGTCCCAACCACTACGCTCCACCGCTCCGCTTTGAGGGCAGTCCGCTTGCGCAAATGTCCGTGTTTCATGTCGTTTTGACCCGACTATAGTCATCACGAGTGTAGTTGCGGTGCATTTGCGTACGCGCTCGAAACGGCGCGGTGGAGGCAACAATTGGAGCCGAGTTGGGACTGTCGCAAACTGCAGCGATGGTTGGTGCCAGCAAGGGTTTCACCACACTTCTAGCCGCTACACTCCACCGAAGCGCCTCGAGAGAAACCGCGTACGCAGTTGCGTACGTGCTTCATGCCGTTTTGATCCTACTATAATTTGATTGGGATCTAACTGAATACGCTTCTTTACATCTCCTCTGCAACTTTTTTACAATGATGCCCCGGACATCATCACCAAGAACTTTTTGCTTGTCAAGGCTTCCGTAAAACTCACATGAGTTCAAGTTCACTTGCCTGTGCTGCAATTCGACAGGAGAAATAAGGTTGGTTGTGCTCTGCTTGTCTCCGGACCACAATCAATGGCTGCTGGAGCCGAGACTGGCTGGAACTGTGCAAGCTGGACAGATTGAATCTCCCTGGACACAATAATACTACACACCGCACATGTTACAGTACCCTGACGGGTAGTCTCAATCACTGAGGTCTCAGTCTGTTATAGCCGGATCGAAAGGATACGATGCACTGTAGAGTTGCGTAAGCGGCTCAAAGCGGCGTGGTGAAGCTAGCGGCGATTGGGATCGAGATGGGACCTTTGCTACCACCACTTACCGAGTTTCATCCCGTTTTGACTCTGATTCTTATACCTGATGGTTGCATGTAAAACTTGCTTTGTCAAAAAAAAAAAAAAAAACAAAGGAGAAAAGAGTGAGTGCACGGCGCTTATCAATTCCTGTGGGAATGCGCTTGCGAGACTTCAATTCAAAGTTGTTTGAGGTTTATGAATGCGTGTGAGGGCTCACAATGACCTTCGGCGGCTAGCCAATGTATTAAATCAGTGTTTTTATTCTTCCACGCAAATCTGGTACCAATTTATCGTCTCTGGAGGAATGGAGGGTTTGGCTGACACTAAGGCGGTTCCAAAAAATCGATCGATCGTACATTCACAGCCGACTGCGCTACACCCACATTTTATGCGAAAGAAAAATTGTAGGAAAGAAAAGGATGAAGGAGAATGGGACGAACTGGTACACGTTGCGCCTCTGAAAGGACATTTGCACGGAAATCGAATGGAAAAGGTTTCGTTGAGGACGGGATGGGGACTCGAATGCAAGATGAGCGAAAGCGTAAGGAAACGTTTTTCATAGGGAAACTGTGTTTCTTCCATAATTTATTTTTAGTTTGGATTTCTTTTTGCTGAATGGAATCATCCATATATTTTTCTTCCTTCTCTCACTTTTTGGTGGTGTTTTACTTGGTTGATGAT
The DNA here is from genome assembly GCF_031761385.1 of Necator americanus. Taxonomy (NCBI): domain Eukaryota; kingdom Metazoa; phylum Nematoda; class Chromadorea; order Rhabditida; family Ancylostomatidae; genus Necator; species Necator americanus. The sequence goes on along the minus strand of NC_087373.1, from coordinate 34,807,940 downwards.
TAAATCCTTATTTCTGGTCAGAAATACTAGTGATGAATTCAAAACGAATGGTATTTTGTATTAACTGCACGTGGTTTTATGGAATTCTATTGAGTGGATGTGATTATTTATTTGTAATACACCTTTAAATGCCTTCTATGCCCGTCGAACCACAAATCTCTGTTTTTTTTTTGTAATTCGTCATCAGTTTTTATTGATTTGGTATACAGTCAGTGTCCATGGAATGTTTTTGTTTGTTTGTTTGTTTGTTTTTGTTTTTGTTCTTGTTTATTTTGCTTCATCTTGTTTACTATTATTTCCAGCTAGCTTCATGTTGGAAATATTTCAGGTAGGACTCGCAGCGGGTCAAAATCAATAACTTTTTATCCTTAATAGTTGGTTGTTTTTAGACTTAACGCATAAATATCAACGACAGCAGGGCGGAGTATGTTGATTCGATGGGAAGTGAGGAAATTAATAACAACGTCACTGCATTGACCAAAATAAAAAGAAAACTGAGGACTCCTCATTGAAGGTTGTTCGCTGAATTACTTTTACCTGATAGGATTCATTTCTCAATGTTTGATTTCCTTGGCGTTAGTGAGCTGACTGTAAAGGTTTCCCTAGATTTTTGACAGTTGCCTCTTTCCGTTCCAAACTCCTGCCATTATTCCACTTGGATATAGTCGGATCAAGACGATCTAAAGCTCGGAATAGCTGCGTAAGCGGCTGTACTCGAAGGGGTTGGTATAGCGTAGCGGTTGGGAACGAATTCCAACCCTCACTAGCATTATTCATCCCCAAAGTTCAAGTGAAGCTAGCGATTATTCCACCTCGATCCCGAATGCTAGCTACCCCGCACCGCTTTGAGCGCAGGCACTTACGCAACTGCAACGAGCTTCAGGTGGTTCTGACCCGACTATTTTCTTTCTTACATTGTTTCGGCAAGATCTTATTTCGGGTAAAATGTAGTTGTGGAGGAGGGGGAGGGGTGGGGGGGGGGGACACTCAGTGGCTTTATTTCTCGAAATAAATAATAAAATCAATCGAGGACGTAAGGCGTAAGCATTAGTCTTAGAGGATCTATAACATGTAAACTAAAGATACTATGAGAAAAAGTAAGTTAGAGCGTCGAGAAATAAGGGCACCACTGCCCCCACCCTCAACTACATTTTTCCATTTATTTCTGTATCTTATCGGAAGTTACACAAAAGTTCCACGTTATTACAAAGATTTGTGACTGTGACATTCTATACTGTATTGTTATACATCATACAGTCGGCGATGAATCCTTCTGCTCGAATGACTGCCATCTGTCACAACGCACACATTTTCTTTGCTTGACACACACTTCCTCTTGTCCTAGCCTTATCCCAATCGAGGCCGCTAAAATCTCAGCCGTTGTCCGGGGAAAGAAATATTGTCTATACGTCCGTTTCTTTTTTCATATTTGAATAGAAATTTGCAACGAAACATAATTAGCTGCGGAGAAATGATGCAATGAATAATTAAGTATCCTCTTCAGCATGCACGAGTACGTAAAGAACAGCAAACGTATTCGTACCCAAGTGTTAGAGAACAAAAACTTAGCGATAGCATACTTTTTCCAAATTCCCCAGATTGGAATTGTAGATTAAACTGGATAAGGGATAAAGTTTCTGACCTTAATCAATCCGCTTCGGATGCGCCAACGCGTTTCACTGCAATTCGTAATCGTTGAAGTTTTGGAACGCATGTTGACCAATACAATGACATGCGGGGGTCACCGGATGATGAAGTCAGTGTTTTTATCCTCCCAGACAACTCTGGTAGCAATTTATTGACCCCGGAGGGATGAAGGGTTTGGCTGGCACTAGGGCACCAGGGCACTACACCCACCCGAATTTTCATATCATATATCAAAAATGTACAAGGAGACGAGGTTTACATCTTCTCGAACTTATACGTAATACTATACTTGTATTTTAGTAAAAACCTGTGTGTTCCCGCCCCCTAAATATGGTTGAAGCTTTTTGAATCACACAGACATACTGCAATGAACATTCACAGCAAATTCTTACGAAAATTCCTGGAAAAGGGGATTCGTATGTTAAAGTTGAACATTAGAGGAATTGTGACAATGCTCTCGCTAAACTAAGAAGTGGATATAGGATTAAAGGCATCACCCCACGAATCTGAGGTGGTGCAGATTTCAGGTGGAGTATTCGTATACGGGATGGGAGACTACGGAGAGGGAGATGATTCCGTCCATTTCTTGCTAATTGCCGTAAAAAACGGCCCGGAAGATGCGGCGCCGCACAAGACTGGCGCGCTCCAATCGAACCTCTTGTGCAAAATGGTGCGCCAAAACGAATGAAGCCGTATCTTCCGGGCCGTTTTTTAATAGAAGAAATGGACGGAATCACCCCCCTCTCCGTAGTCTCCCATCCTGTATACGAATACTCCACCTGAAATCTGCACCACCTCAGATTCGTGGGGTGATGCCTTTAAGTGCTTGCCGCCCTCTTGAATGCGTCAACGCGTTCGACTTCACTTCGGAATCGTTTGAGGTTTGCGAATGTATCGGCGAGCTATAAAACGAATTATGGAGACCAATTTGTCGTTAATTTGTTGCTGTTCCCATTACCAATCTGGATAATTGGAAAGGTCCCAATTCACTGAGGGATAAACGGCTTGGTTGGACTAGGGGAAGAGGCGAACCCTCATTCAACCTGCAAGCCTGAGGCCTCTTATCACTGCTACCTATACACAATCTTTTTGACATAACATAAGATTATTTAATTGAAAATATGAAGTACAGAATAAAAAAGAAAAGAAAAAAGAGACTAATAGTCCATAAGGAGGCGACTGTTGGGTACTTTTACATATGCTTATGTTTTTAGTTGATCGATATCCCAACGAAAACAAGAGGAATTCCTACATAAAAACAGTGTCCAGAAAGAGCTGTTGAGCTCTTTGAGCTAAGAAGAGTCTCGATGCGATGTCGTGTCAAACAAGAAGTAGTGCCGAGAATCGATGTGTCATGCATGCTTCACAAAAAACACATTAAACTCACGAGAAATTTCAGTATAGGCGTATCTAAACAATGAAATAAAGTCGCTTAAAATACATAGGTTAAGTGGATCAGAAGGAATCGTACAGATGAGAAAATCCGGTGAAGAAGGTAACATTCGGCCCAGCCATGTGTTACACCGACATTCGGCGTATGCACTGAACGACCGTAGAGAGACTTCTTTGCCTCAACAATATTTCCAGGGCAGAACGATAATGTCAGCATCGTACTTCGGCATCAAAGCCAGGAATAAAGCCGAAGAACATCGTATTAAGTACATTATAGTGAGGTCAAAACCACATGAAGCACGGACAGCTGCATAAGCGGCTGCGCTCGCAGCGGTGTGATGGAGACAGGGATTGGAGTCGAGGTGAGACCATGGCGAACTGCAGAGATGGGTGGCGATAGCGAGGATCCTTACACGATCTCAACCGCTACGCTCCATCGCGCCGCTTCGAGCGCAGCGACTTAAGCAATTGTCCGTGTTTTATGTCATTTTAAGCCAACTATAACTAAATGAATAAGGTGAAATTCTACCTATCCAGGAACTAAAAAATGTTTGTAGAAAGTTATGCGCCTTATTCTCAACAAATAGCGATGAATGGGTAGATTCTACGCGAACTCTAGCTCAAGATCGAACAGGATCAGCTCGGATATGTTCAACAACGACACACTCCGGCGAAGATGCCGATAGCTACGTTAGGCGATGACAACCACCTGCCGTGTCAAATAAGTCATACGCAGAAAACACTTTTATATGAAGAACTCTTCAATCTATAAAGATCCGCAAATTGAAGAAAGGAGACGCAAATTACCTTAATGCCGGAGTCAACCACCTCTGACACCACATCTCTACATCTGCTTTCCTTCCTTCATATCCTACGGCATGTTCGTTGTGGGACACCTAACCTTGACGCTATCTTGACCTCTACGTTTATTTTTACAAGCGGCGTAAAACTGGTTGCAACATAATGATGACAGTGATGGTGCGCACTGAGCTCTCTCTACAGTATGCAGAAAACTCCTCGGATCTGTTTTCTTTTAGCATTTTATGATGCTTCGTTGCTGTTTTCGTTTAATAGTGCATGAATAGGACTACATCGCCTTAGTGAAGTCCTTTTCTATTACTTTTATCGTTTGTTTAGCTCTTGGGGGTGCCTCAAAGATTCTATTTTGAGATTTGAGATTCGAATTATGTCCTATTTTTGTGGTGTAATTCCCTGCAGTATTTTCGTTTTCATTCGTTTTTCGTAAATTGTAAAACGAAGAAGATCCTTTTTGGAAGAGATAATTAAGTGGTCTTCCTGATTTCAGGCCATTTCCTCGAAGATTCCCGTTCGCAGTAATTAGATTGGTGCCCCACTTTTTGCGTAACTGTGTTTAGTCAGCCTCCTTCTTGGAGAGACTTTCAGATTTTACTTTGACTCCCATTAGAACAAGTCCTAATCATATGTAATAACAAAAAAAGGGACTACAATTGAATATCTACAAACCAAGAAATTAGATGTGTCCTAGAAGCAGAATAAATGATAAACCGAATGGAAGAGAATTTTGTGAAGATTAGATAAACCTATTCATGCATTATTATATAAAATTTACACGAAAAATACACTTATACAAAAAAGGCTGGGTGTAGCGCAGTCGGCAAGAGGTTGTCTGCACGATCGATCTCAGGTTCGAATCCACACAAGCCCTCACCAAACCTTTCATCCCTCCACTGTCGATAAATTGGTATCAGACTTGTTTGGGAGGATAAAAACACCGACACTGACACACCGGCTAGCCCGCCGCAAGTCATTGTATAGGCCAGAAACACGCTCGTAAACCTCATACGATTCTGAATTGAAGTGATTGTGGTGGCGCATCCTATACGGATTGATTAGCGCCAGACACACACACACACACACACACACACACACACACACACACACACACACACACACACACACACACACACACACACACACACACACACACACACACACACACACACACACACACACACACACACACACACACACACACACACACACACACACACACACACACACACACACACACACACACACACACACACACACACACACACACACACACACACACACACACACACACACACACACACACACACACACACACACACACACACACACACACACACACACACACACACACACACACACACACACACACACACACACACACACACACACACACACACACACACACACACACACACACACACACACACACACACACACACACACACACACACACACACACACACACACACACACACACACACACACACACACACACACACACACACACACACACACACACACACACACACACACACACACACACACACACACACACACACACACACACACACACACACACACACACACACACACACACACACACACACACACACACACACACACACACACACACACACACACACACACACACACACACACACACACACACACACACACACACACACACACACACACACACACACACACACACACACACACACACACACACACACACACACACACACACACACACACACACACACACACACACACATTATATATATAATACCAAAAATAGTGACAAACCATAAAGATAAAAAAGAGTTCCAAACAGTTTTCCGTTTACCGTAGAGAAAGTTCTGAACACGCCTTAATCGAGAACGGTTCGCGTCGTCATGTTACAACACACTTTACGCCGATTGGATAGTAGGGTCAAAAATATAAATATCATGATCATGATATTTATACCCTACTATAATAACGATCCTACTATAATAACGGGCTTATTCTGTCACATATGTGTGTGTCACGAAAATCGAAAAAAAAAGGGGGGGTGCGACGGATCCCACAGCGTCGGATCGATGCCCCGGCGCCAGATAGCTACAAAAGTGGGTGCGACGGGTCCCACGGCGTCGGATCCCACGGATTGGTGCGCCGGTGTCAGACACCCATAAAATGGGGCGCAACATGTCAAACGACGTCGAATTGGTGCGTCGACATCGTAAAAGTAAAATGGGGCGACGCAGGTCCAACGGCATGAATCGCTGCCCCATAGTGCAGTAGTATCGCGGAGTGCATGCCGCTAAGGATAAATGGGACGTTGCACCCGTTTCATAGCCGTGGCCACTGCATGCGTTGCTTTTCACCTCGGTGGCTCCAGCGTTCCTCCATTTCCTTGCACGTTTCCCTCACTTCTTTGGTAACATGCCTTCTCCAAGAAGCGGAAACACGAATGAAACCAGCTGTTTAAAGGCATCACCCGACGAATCTGAGGTGGTACGGATTTCAGGTGGAGCATTCGTATGCGGGGTAGTAGATTATGGAGAGGGGGTTGATTCCGTCCATTTCTTCCTAATTGCCATAAAAAAACGGTCCGGAAGATGCGGAGCGTGCACAAGGCTGGCGCGCTCCAATCGAACTCGTTGTAGAAAATAGCGCGCCGGAACGCCCGAAGCCGTATCTTCCGGGCAGTTTTTTTTTTTACGGAAATTAGGAAGAAATGGACGGGATCAACCTTCTCTCCATAATCTACGATCCCGTATACGAATACTCCACCTGAAGTCCGTACCCCCTCAGATTCGTCGGGTGATGCCTTTAAATAGTAGCCAACAGTTTACATGATCTGACGTGGAACGTTAACTTTATTAGCAAGATGATGTCGTTCACGTAATTTTATGTTAAAGCATCATTCTGTGATAACTGTTGGGAGTGAGCAGGAAGAAAACCTATACTTAGGGTAATGCTTTCAAACTGTGTCTATATTATGTTGGTATCAAAGGATGTGTTTGGTACTGAAATTTGAATGCTCTTCAAATGTACAAATGACGAGAAAAGGAAGGAAATCATCGAATGTTTAGCCTAAGTTTATAAAAAGGAAAAAGAAAAAGGGTAAAGTGTCGTTGGGGGAGGGCACTCAGTGGCGCCCTTATTTCTCGAAGCTCTAACTTACTTTTTTCTCTTAGTAACCTAAGTTTACATGTCATAGACCTTCTAAGACTAATGCTTAGGCCTTAGGACCCCGACTAATTTGATTAATTATTTCGAGAAATAAAGGCGCCACTGAGTGCCCCCCCCCCCCCCAACAACACTTTACTCAAGAACAGGCGTTGTCAGAAAAGCACAATTCTAATTTTGCATAAAGTGGCACTACTATTAATTTTCATTTATCAGTGATGTCGTGCAAAGAGAACACCACAGGAAGCCCGAAGTCCGGCTTTGGCCGGACGTTCAGACTGGTATTATGTAACGTTATGAAGCGCGGCATAGTTGCGCAAGTGGCTTCCCTTAAAGGGGCGTGGTGAAGAAAGCGGTTGAAATGCAGGTGGTACCATTGCGAACTATAGCGAGGAATGGTATCAGCAAGGGTTTCCCTTAGATTCATACTCCTACCCTCCCCGTACTGCTTCGAGCGCAACCGCTTATGCAATTGAACCGTGCTTCATGTCGCTTACGCCCTGCTTTACCTATTATTGACATTCCTTTATCACGTCGACGATACATTCTTACCAAAAACTCTTCAGATATGTAGTAAGTAAATCTATGCTAGTAATCTGTGTTCTGTACTATGTCTACTATTACGTCTTTGCTGACGAACAGTCGCCTTGTCGAGCTCGACGCCATTCACGATGTTTTAGAGGTGTGATCGCCATCACAGATTATATGGAAAAGTTTTTTTATTGGCTCTTCTACTGAGAGCAATTATTTTGCTAACTTTCTTTCGAAGCGTTAGTCTATGAACTGGTATCCCGGCAACAACTGTGCCACAACGTGGTCATTTTCTCGCTTCCTCATCTGCTTTGCTTCGGTTGACTTTCTCATGTCATACTTTGCCGTTTTGTTTACTGCACATAAACACTGCACATATTTAGGTATTGTTTGAAGTACTTGAGGAAAGGGCGGATGTAGCGCAGTTGGTAAGTGGTACTGCTGCGACTGCACGATCGATCAACGCCCCAGTGGCAAGAAGACGTTTCATCCCTATAGAATCGATGCATCGATGCCACCAAACTTGTATGGGAGAATAAAGAGATTAACTTGATACATTCGCTGGCCCCCGCAAATTCCTTGTATTTGTATTTCCTGGACATGCATTCGTAAACTTCAAACGATTCTGAATTGAAATCGAGCGTGTTGGTGCATCTTAACTGGAGTGATTAACACTATACCCTTCTCATTTAATCGAGTAGAACCCCGTATGTCCCCATACTTTAACCATCAGAGTTCTGCCGCGTCCCACCAGCGCCGGAAATACGTATGTGCGCGGCCGAGAATCATCGTCGTCATGGAAGGGGAGTAATGGGACCTTCAGTGGCAACCTTTACAAGGATAAAATCAATCCACATGGAATGCGTTTTACTGCAATTCATAACCGTTGAGGTTTTGCGGACCCGTTTCGACCTGTACAATGACTTCCGAGGCCCATCCGATATCAAGTCATTGTTTTTATTCTCCCAGACAAGCCTGGTACCAATTTAACGACTGCGCTACACCCGCCCCCACTCTGCTCATATCATCAGATATGAAAGACAACAGTACGGAATCTTTTCAGGGTCATCAACTACGCCGCATCTTCGACAGGGTTGTCGTGCTTGTCGAGCAACACAGTCTTCAGCTGGGTTCGCATTCGATATTGCTGCTTTATGGTCCGGATTTACAGACCATGTTTTTTCCTGGCTACTCGATGCCGCTCTCACAGATTATAGCACACAGAACAGTCGAGGCATTTTGGATGACTGCCAAAAGTCCGACAATGAACAGAAAGGATGGGAGCATCGCGATCCCAAACGAATCAGCTCCTAAAATCTGTATGGGTTTTGATCTACGAGGCGGGCCGTGAGGTCTCTTGTAAAAACTCTTGTGATTTGTTGTTGCGGTACGCGGTGATCTGTTAAATTACGATATTCAACATATGAGGTTACCACTAACCGATGTGTTGTTTGTTGAGTATGCTTGTCGTCTGAATGCTTTCTGTGGGGTGTTGAGGAGCCTGACAGGATAAATCGCTGATGACTTTGAATTTCAAACCTCTGACGAAGGTGATAACGCTGCTGTTAAATAAAGATCAATACCAGTATTGGCTGCATATAAAACAAATCAACAAAAACCTTTTAAGTGAATATAGACTGGCAAAAAGGTCGCTCTGTTCGTAAATTCCTGCCTTATAGCTATTCTTTTCTGTATCTCTGAGCACCTGTAGACTGGTCCTTCTGCAGTTGCTGCCGTGCCACTGTACCCTAATCGATATTCACCAGCTGGGGAAGCGTGTGCTCGTTCCTCACCGCCACTGATGGAGTTTTGCAGCCCGCCTCAAAAATAGCATCTCTCTTTTCTGCACTCCTCAGTGCATGATATTCTACCCAAATTCGCTTTTTTCATGATATTCTACCCTAGCCACTTCCGAATGCAAAGGAACATGCACTTTCAATACTTGAGGTCCTAGACCAGCTTGCCGACATGCGTTGCGGTCGCCGGGGTCAACATCTTGCGAGTTGAGAGGAGAAATGAGTTTTTTCTTTTCCTATCAATCGGTTCGACTCAAGTCGATGTCAGAAATTACGAAGAACACACTAAGGTGAATCAGTGACTTCAGACTCTCTGGCACTCTCTTCCTAATTTTTTCTATTGAGTCGTAAATAAATGCATATCTTCTCTTATCTCCCCTAATTGCGCTTCGACCTTTTTCCAAAGGGCATTCTTCCTTTCGAATGTTATAGCAGCTGGAAATCGGAATAAGAAATCTCAGAATTTGTGATCATTTCGGACCAGAAGAAAGCTCCGTTGCAGTCGAAAAAAAATGTCGAGAATTATCGATGAGCTGCACTGTACGTAGTGGCACTTTCCACGTTAAATATTCCGTTATTCGCACTGTGGTGCTTTCTTTCGTTTTGAGACCTTTTCCTTCTATGGTACCTAGTCTCGTTTGATCCAGCTGTCAGTCCATGATCGCTTTTTCGGAGAGATTCGCCTTTTTCCATTGGTACCGTGTTGCACGCGCACTTTAGTTGTAATGTTGACATTTAAGTGCGAAAAACCTCCTGATTTATTTCCTCCTACTTCCGTGGTCATAAATAAAATCTTAGCGATACCTCATATTATTTATTCCTTTGAAATATTCCGAGGAGAATTTTTGAAGTCCTTTGAAAAATTCTCCACAACAGTTGTTACAAATGGTATCGCTACATTCTAAACTTCGTTTATGTGTTTCGAATCAAGTAATAAGTAGGAGTAGAAGTTAGTGTGGCTTGGAAAAATCAATTAGGGGAATTGATGCCAATTTCCACGGAACCAACCAACGGATGGTGATATATCTGCAACTGGTACCACAGATATTTGTCTTTTAACTACGTCTATTAATCAATGCCTGCACATAAATTTTTCATTTAACCTAATATGAAATGTTGTGAAAGAGATCCATTCGTTTAATATTCATTTTTTTCTCTATTTATTTTGCGGGGAAAAAAACGAATGAAAACTCGCTTTTTTACGCGAATACGAAGAACGTGCTGGACGAAACTATCGGCACACAGACTCCAAGTCACGTATTGCTGCTTGTTATATGAGGGTTCCCCGATCGATTCATACTGTAATCGGCTGATTAGATGATTACACGTCACATATGGAATGAATGCCATATGGTTAGTATACACGTTTTCGCGCTTTTTCGATCCAATACGCTTTTGTTTATTTATTTGTGAGCACATCAAAAATTTTAGCACCACACAGACCCAAAATCAATGTAATCAAAGAGCACACGTGCATATGTTTGAGTTTTGGAGTGTCTTTCGAGTCCTCACATCCGTAATGTGCAGTTTTCCACTTTATTGGTACTAGTCAGATCTCTGCGTCTCTTCCGTGCCGTTATTGTTTCGTAGGTCTTAAAAAAGGTAGTTTCATTCGATTTTATGAGTACTGGAGGGGAAATTTCCTCACGAACATCATTCCTCCACGGTGGTCCCAGCCGGCAGATGCATAGATTTCCTCGACTTTTGTTTGTCTGTTTATTTATTTATTTGTCTGTCTGTTTGTTGTATGTATGTATGTCTGGTTCTAGCTAACATCTTCTCTTTCTCAATACTTCTCAAATTTATAACAAGAAGGCATTTTTTTCCACAAGTCGACATATATATATATTTTTACGCATATATATATATGCGTAAAAAAATAAATATGTCTAGATGTATACACACACGGACGCTGCATATATTTATAGATATGTACATGTGTGCTATATATCCATACTTTAATTACAAATTCCAATCTTTGTGGATTCAAAGCAATTTTTTGTCAATGGTGATGATATCTATCAACTGATCAATACCATTTGACACTTTTCTGACGTAAAAGTGAGCAAATTGTAATCTTTCCCCGAAGCGAATCAGTTCTCCGGAATAGTGATATTTTTCACGTATTTGTATTGTATATCATAAAATAAGTGTGTCTGCCGCAACGCACGTTCTTTCTCTACTTCACTTCCCACACACTCATACGCGCGCACTCCTCCTTCTCTGTGGTCTGCCCTGCCCTAATCGAAGACGCCGCGCGCTCACTCAGTTTAACACATTCACGCCGAACATGTGTTTGCATCTGTTATGTATGTAATATGCGGCAAGTTGCAGCAAATTCACTTTTTTTTTTGTCGACGTAGTTTAAGCACTTGTAATTTTCTAAGAGGATTGTGTCAAAGCGATGTGAGGCTACACGATCGCGGCGGGGAAAAAAACGTGCGCTACCGTGCTCCGAGCGCCTTACGTGGGCGATGAAACTACACTTTCGATCGATTCGTCCCAACTATGGACGCGCAAAACCTCAGTTGTGTGGAGAGCGGTTAGCGACGCCTGTCCATAACTTCTACAATCGGTACCCAATGTCAATCTAGTGAAGTTTGACGTTACCAACCCATCACAACCCAATATATCTGCTTCTCTTTAGCATCTGTTTCACAACTTCGTCGCAACAATGAGTTCGCTCTATTGGCCTGGGCTCTGTCGTCCATCTCGTCGATTCTCACGTCTGTCCTGTCTGGCTTCCTGCTTGCCCAATCCTGTTTCTCTTTCCCTCCGCTTTCGCCTTTGGGTGGGGTGTCACGGGTCCTTTTACAATTCGTTGTCGGAACTTCAACGCAAAACTAACAATACGTTATTACGATTGTTCGGGCTTTGCCGCCTTTTTTAAATTGGCTTCCGTCCTCCCTTTTACTGTCTCTTGTTTACTTCCTGTCGAATACCAGCACATAACTTGCTTACATCCTTCTCCCTGCCAATCACTCCTCAAGATTACGAGCCTGTCTACTCCTCAAGTCGCCACCAACTTGATCATTTCAAACCACCAAGAATTTTAGAAAAAAGGGCTTTAGGCTTATCCGAATCATCGCACATTGAGCGGTTATAAAACACTAGCTGCAAAAAGCGTTGCAGGAGGATCTTTAATACAGGCAAAAAGATTCTAAAGCAGCACAAAGAAGAACGAGTCTAAAGAAGTCCGCAGGGATCTCCGCAATATAATGTTCCGCTACAACCTTGCTGAGCGAAGACGGGACTCCACGTCTTCTCGTCGTGAGATGAAATCATTACGGAAGGTTCTACTCGAACCTTTTCGTTCATCAACTCGTTCAAGCCCATTCATCCCCACTGGCGAAGCTCCACCACGGATTCTCCCTTCGGAAGTACGAGTCGCTATCAAGAGCATGAAACCTGGCACAGCCCCGGACCTGATTTTATTTCAGCAGACTTTCTTCGGGCTGGTGGCCATCCGCTCATGTAATCTTAGCAGCGCACATGACATCCTATCTTCAGAAAAAAGGATCCAACCAGTGAAGACCTCGCGAACCGTTCTTATCCATAAAAAGGTGACCGAAGACCTTCGGAACTACCGTCCGATATGCTTGCTGAGCGTGTTATACAAAGTATTCACCAAATCATCCTCACACGCATATCTAGACGCTGATAACCAGCCTCAAGAACAAGCTGGATTCCGCCAAGGGTTCAGCTCTTGGACCACATCCAGACCGTGTCAGGTCATAAGGTTTGCCGAATACCGCCTCCCTTTTCTAACCTTCGTCACTATGAAAAGCCTTTGACAGCGTAGAAACGAATGCAATACTGTCAGCGCTGGTCGATCAAGGTGTGGACGCGTCGTATGTGAGGACATTAGCCAATTGCTACGAACGATGCACACTAGGATACAGCTTTTCACCGCCCTCTCACCATACCCATTGGAAAGGGTACGACAAGGCGATACTATATCGCCGAAGCTGTTCACGGCTGCATTGCAGTGGATAATGAAATCACTATCCTGGGAAGAAAGGGCACACGTGTTGATGGAAGATTTCTTCGAACCTTCGTTTCGCGGACGACATCGTTCTCTTTTCGACAGTACCAATGAAGCAGAAACGATGCTCAACGAATTGAACGAAGCAGGGAAGAGAATAGGACTACGAATAAACAGAAAGAAGACACAGTTCATGAAGAACGCGCACTGCGAGGACGGAGGAGTACAACTTGAAGGCTCCCAAATCGTGGAAACTCCGTCATACGTATACCTCGGACGTTCTATGAACATGAAAACGACTTGAAGGAAGAACTGAATAGAAGAATGAGAGCAGCATGGGCAGCATTCGCAGCCGTCAGGAAGCTACGGACCAACTGACGGACCATGATCTTCGTGCCCATCTGTTCGACTCGACAGTCCTTCCAGCGCTCTGTTACGCAGCGGAGACGTGGGCAGACACCGCGGCCACGTCTAGGAAGCTACTTAACACCCACAGAGCCCTTGAGAGATGTCTCCTGAAGTTTAACCGGCGCACACAACACCTTGCCGGTCTTCGTAGCTCCGACTTAAGATGAATGTCCCGTCTTCGCGACCCAGCGGAATATGTATCGAAAGCAAAACATAGATGGGCCGGTCACATCATGAGAAGAATCGACGATAGATGGACTAAAAGAACGCTAGAGTGGATCCCAAGGACCTAAACGCCCCCGAGGAGACCGCCAACGAGATGGAGTGACGTGTTCGCTGCACGATGGACCAGCTGAGAGCTCAGCTGGATACGGCTCAAGGACCCCGTCAACGTCACTCACGAAGCTTGAGAACATCTTGGATGACAATGGCAGGAACGAAATGAGTGGAAGAGATGCTGGGGCCCGCACGTCAGTGAAGACGGGCCATCTAAGTATCTAAGTAAGTAAGTATCTAAGTTATTTTTATCTCATTCAACTTCTTATTTACTAATTCGACTATTTTATGTTCTCTTAACTTATGTTTACATGAGGGACCGTCACAAATTCGCAGCAGCTCACCACTTGTGGTGCCTTGGTCAATTCGCGCGGCAAAAAATACGTACTTTTTCCAATGAGAACCCCTTTAAAAAACATATTGAGAACTCTCCACAAAAAGATAGAGTTACGGGTGTGGAGTACGAGTCACGAGTATAGACGCAAACAAGCTCAATTCCCCTAGTTGTCCTGGGAAACAGCGTGGGAACCGGCTTTGGGGACCGAGTTTTCCTACGAAGCACCTAGAAGCGTGCCACTTTTGCAAGCGCCGCGTTTATGAGCGAGCGAGTAATCAGTGAGCTGTTCACGCTGTCTCTCTCATTCGTTAGGAGACGTGGCGCTCGGAAATGCGCCACGTTCCTACGTGCCTCGTGGAAAAATTCGATCACCAGGGCCGTTTCCCACGACGTCTTCGACAATTAAGTGGAATTGAACGTGATCGCGCTTATACCCGTGATTTACATCGGTAGCCCTATCTTTTCGAGGTGAGGTTCCAACATCGCAAGTTTAGTGGTGTACTGATTTTAAATGGTGAGAACATTTGCTCTCTGCTTCTTATTGAGAGAGATGGAAAAGGAAGAGAAAGTTGTCCTTTCTAGTGAAATAATCAAATTAAAAAGTGCACACTATCAATGTCACCTCAAATTAGTAAGAAGTTATTGTCCTTGCCCATCAGTCTGCATATCTGGAGATAAAATTTCTCACGCAACAACATTCAACTGACCACTTTTGTGATTTTTTTTTCAGGACATTTTTGAGTCGTTTTCTATTCTGCATTATATAATAACTCATTCGTACTATAGTCCCGTCAAAAGTCTGTGATGAGTGGTGCAGTTGCGTACAAAACGGTGGAATTTCCGTGCGCCCACAGATAGATGAGAACGCATAATTATTGTGCGGCTGACGAAGACTGCAGAATTGAGTGGTTCTTGCCGTCATCACCAGACTCTCGTTCTTCTACCGTACTATGGTCGCATTCATTTTCCATCCGTGATGACAAACACTAGAGGTTTCTTAGCGTAGATTCGAAGAAACTTTTATAATCATGTACATATGTATAAATAAGTAAATGTGTTGTGTATTCATTCATTCCTTCATTTCGGCAATTTTTTTTTGGAGATGGAAATATAAGATGAAGAAGGAAATTTCTCCTGGAAGTTTTGTTTTCCATACCTTCATCAGTTTTTATAAGGCCGTTTATTATATTCAGTTATTTTTTCTTCTCAATTCATCCATTTTCTGATGGCTGTAAATTTTATAAAATCCAGGTTCCGTCGTTAATTTCGCAAAGATTAACTTTTCGGGGACCAGTTCTCGCATCATCACTCATTTTTGCCTCTGTTATGGGGAATTCAATTTTTCTAACCCATTCGAAAAAAGAGTTCTTTTTGGGAAGTTATAGTCCATTTCTGAGATCAGATTTTGAGAACACTTTGTTCTTAGTTGCGTTTCAGTTGTTCTTACTGATCTTTTTAACGATTCGCATAAATTCAATACAACGACAGTCACGTAAAAGACATAACCCTCCATAGAGAACCACTTTTTTAGCGGAAAATTTTAGGCGAACGCTAAACTATTATTTCTGAACTGGTTTCATACTACATTGTGATCCCAATCGGCAGTTTTCGACACTTTCATATTACAGTATTACATTATTATTATTATTATTTCATTATTCGTGGCTCAGTGAAATCAGATCCGTTTTGTTACAAACAAAGGACATTGTGTTTTAGAATTCCTCTCTTCACGTTTTTTCTCTCTTCACTTGTTAGGAATTTCCTATGTCATTCTGTGTTGCACGAGTTGTAATCACAATATTTTCCTTTTTCTCAGTTTAAGTATTGCTGAGGCTCTTTAGTAAAAGTGCACGGTCTGCTAATTGTTGTATCAAATGTATATTACTTATATCGTTTATGTATTCTATACTACGTCTCTATTTTATGTATAGAAAGAAGTGATTTGTCCGTTCGTTTTCCAAAAGGGAATGGAGCGTGAACGCGCTTAGATGTAATTTACACTGGTAACCCTATCATTTCGTGAAGAGATACCAGCGTGGTCAATTTCGTGGTGCGGTGTCTTCAAAGGAATTCAACCCTGAGCTCCTCTTTTATGTCTGGTCACAGTGTTGTGAACAGAAATCAATACGTAGATAAAAGTCGTTGGATGCGAAGAATTTTTAATTTTAACAAGAAAAAAAAAGATTATTTGTCCATTAAATTGTTTTGCTAATCAACGCAAATACTAAATCAAGCATAGGTGCGATAGGGAGAAGCCGGACCCTCCTCAGGTGGAGGGGGTTTAGTTCATGGGGTGCAGCTCAAGTGAAGGGGGGGCACTTTCGCCAACCGTCCAAAAGTGAAGGGGATATTTTCGCCAACTGTTTAACACTTAACAAGTGAAGAGAGAAAAAAAGTGAAGGAGGTCCCTTTCCCAACCGTTCAAAAGTGAAGGGGGTCAGAGCACTGGCTCCGAGTATCGCCTCTGTGAAACCAAGCAACTCTGTTTGATGGCTTAGACCTCACGAACCCTTCTCAGGTACCCATAACAACCACTTTTTGAGTATCCGCTTCCAACTCCTTTTCCCCACAGTTTTGCTCCCAGTAACCGAACACGAGTATCCTCATTTCCCTGTCTTCGGGTCAAAACTACGTGAAGCCTAATGCAGTTGCGTAAGCGGTCGCGCTCGAAGGTGAAGCAAGCGGTTGCAATCGAGATGGGACCCCTGCTACGCTCACTCATCTCTGGAGTACAGGTGTAGCAGGCGATGGTCTTACGTCGATCGCAAATGCTTTCACCTCTTCGACCGTTTTGACACGGCTACATGGCTCAGGCCTATCGCTTGCAAAGTCAATTTGAAAGTAGGAAAATTGGTGTGCTCAAATTAAAGAAATCGCCCCACGAATCTGGCGTGATAACAATTTTCGTCGGAGTATATTTATATTGGGTCGTATATTATGAATGCAGCGGTGCTTCTGCTCATTTCTCCCTGTATCCCTGTTAACACGGCTCCGGAACGCTCCTTCTTAACACCTCTGTTAAAAGCGCCACTCTTGCACCCCCCTCCGACTGCGGTTCGTCGAAAATCCATTTGGATGCCCGATGGGCGATTCATCTCATTCGACGAATCGCAGGCGGGGGCGGGGCGTAGGGGTGATGCGTTGCAATAGAGCACGTCGTAAGGAACCGCATTCCGAACCGGTCTGTTTACAGTGACGCAGGGAGAGAGATGAGCGGAACCACCCGTGTATTCATAATCTATGACCCGATACAGGTCCTCCAAGGTACTCCAACGAAAATCTATACCACGCCAGATTCGTGGAGTTATGCCTTTAAGATTAATTGAAGTCCTTTTTCCATATAGAGTATTTGACAAATAGTGAGAGTTTTCACACGAGCACTAACCCACACTTTCACAAACCTTATTAGAAATGCTTTCCCAGAAATGTGGTTCACCTTGAGTTGAGCGCTGCAAATTTTTTCCTTTTTCTACTACCGCCTTTTCACCGGTGAAATCAAACGCTTCGTCCCACTAATCAACAAATCAGCGCAAAATATAGAGATAATGGATAATAAGAATAATAATAGAGATAATGAATAATAAAACTTGTTACAGAGAGACATATTATAAAAAAAACGGTGATATAGAATGTCAAGTCTTGGCAACATTGACCAAAGGAGATTCACGGCTAGCTTTTTAGGGCCAGAATTAAAAGAAATGGTTTTTGTTAGCAGCGTTGCATGTCATTGAATCAGACACAGCGAATGTGCAAATACTCCTCACTGATATCGATGATTTTGTGTTTTCTCTTCTTACTCGTTTTCTCATCTTCGGAAGTGAACATTTTACACTTTCTGTATCCTTAGGAGATACGATAATTGTGTATCTGGAAATAGGTATGTGTGACCTTCCCAATATGGAACATTGGTGCGCTGGAACTGTGCGGCGCACAGCTGTTCGTATAGGTGATTTTCAGCTTTTAATGTTCAAGTTTTTTTTTAGTTGTTCGAATCGACGTCGAAGTTTTTTTTTTTAACTTAAAAGAAACTTCCGTCGATTCTTTTTTTCACGGCAATTTTCCTGCTTTTTTCCGCTTACACTGTTCGTCTGATTAAAAAAAGATAGAAAGGATAAGGCGACAATCCACTTGGGATGCGCCAACGCGTTTTACTGAAATTCGTAATCGTTGAGGTTTTGGAACGCGTGTTGGCCTATACAACGACTTGCGGGGGCCAGCCGATGATCAAGTCAGTGTTTTTATCCTTCCAGACAAGTCTAGTGCCACTTAATCGATTCCGGAGAGTTGAAAGGCTTGGTTTGCACGGTTTGTTGCACCTCTGACCGACCCTGTCTGCTTGATAATGAACAGAAATAAGAGACGTTTTAAAAGATAACAGCTTAAAGGCAGCACACCGTGAATCTGGGGTGGTGAGGAAATCCGCGTGAAATGTTAGAGATGCGGTTGTAGATTGCAGGATCCAGGGAGGTTCCGCTCGTCTTTGCCGCATCCACGCGGGAGCGGCCAAAAGTCAGTGAGTTCTTCTCGAGTGCCTATTAAAGTAAAACCAAACCATTGAACAGGCAGCCGAGGCATACGAAGGAGGGTTGTTAGGTACACAAGGCCGATTATCTGCAGCCGAATAAGGTCCTACAGAGAAAGCTGTCGGTATCCTAGGATGGCTGTGATTATCAAGCCACGCCCACCCATCACCACCTCACTGAGGTCGTGTGCCGTGTTTGCATCGCAATTACGTGATAGAGTTGGCTTCTAGGAAGGTTCAAAGAACAAAAAGTTAACAATATAGCAACGCAGAAAGTATGAAAACTGTAAAAGAACGAACATACTGAAAATGAAGCGAAAACGTAGGAAATTTCTCCAAGAACAAAACAACATCAAAAAACATAAACTTGACAACGTTAAAAAAAATTGAGCTTTATAATGGTTATTGGTTAACAACTGTAGAACTCATAAATTTTGTGATACGTTTAGAATTTGGATTAAGTTTTTTTTTCTTCTCATACAACCATTTACATGCCGTCTTTTTTCTTCTTCCTTACGAAACTCCTTCTCCTTTTTTTAGAACTTCTTTGACGGAATCCAAACTGGTGCGTTTGTCAAAATGCGAATCCTTCAGTCAAGCGCGGAACTCTTTGAACCAGCGGTGCATTACGGGACATTCGAATGCATTTTCACCACCTCACGCCTTCATTAAATTTTGGATTGGATCTATTTGTGCAGAATGGAAATCCTGAATTCATAAAGCAACAACTGTTCGAATTTCCTGCTTTAGCAGCATTTGTACGAATTCTCTGAAATTGAACAAAATAAGATATGGTCTTACCAAATTTGTTAGTATTAATTGACATATCCTTTCACTTTATCTTCTTGAGATTTAAGTTTTTTAGATTTGCTTTTTTACGCAAATAAAACACCATTATTTTCTATTTCTAGCATCTCATGTGGAATCGTTTGAAATATCTGTATACGTAAACGATCGATACTCCGTACAGGAGCAGTAAGAGAGATAGCGTGCCCCTGCAAGGCATGTTTCGCACCTTATTAGTCCATGAGGTACGCTGATGGGTTACGTTATGGGCGGGGCACAGCGCAGCGCAATGCTTTGCTGACCCCACTACTGCGACACAAAATTAACGATCGCCGTTGCGTCGAATATGGGTACAATGCAGGGTGCGGGACAAGAGGTAACCGTGAAAACCGGCTGACCGCTCCTGTCCTCCCTTCAGCACCGCGCTCCTCCGTGTAATTACGGCTGCTGCTCCACCAGCTAGGTAGGCATCCTCCACGACCGCCTGAGATCACCTACACCCCGCCTCCTTATTGCTCTCTGATCAACGCCGCGCGTGACGTTCGCGCCGCGACTAAGCGGTGGATAGTGCGAATTTTGAAGCGAGGGGAGTGAGCAACGATATGTCGCAGCGAATTCTGATGTATGGATATAGTAAACTAAGCTCATATTATTGGGAATAAAACAGAAGTCCTTCCATCCAATGTAACTTTACATAAGTAAAAATTATCTCAAAAAGATGCTCCAGGAAAAAGAAAAACATGCATATATTTCCACAGATCTCATAATTTAACACATTTCATGCCCTAAGTCTTCTATATAAACTAACACTGCATGAGTATGTGTTTGTCACGATGCCATTCAACGAATTGGTGTTCAACTTTCAGCTGCAGCAGCTATAATAACAGCAACTTAAGGCGCTTATTACTTTGTATACATTCTTTAAACTTCTTTCTACATTTTTCCTTTTCAAATCTTTACTTAAATATAATGTTTATATGGAGCGCATGTCAAATATCTCAATACTTGCTTGTACGTTTTATACAGTTTTATATAATGAAACTTTGCATGGTTCTTCAAACTTCTTTCAACAGCGTTTTATCGCTTCATTTCTATCTATTCCCTACATAAGATCAATATGACAGGTTAGGTGTATTAGTGGCGACAGAGACCTTTGTATCTTCGAGATATACTCTTAGGTACACTGTGTGTCTGCGAGGCATTATTCGCACCTCGTTAATCGTTGGATGCCAGTTTTACCCAGCTAGATAAACAAAAAGAAATCCTTAGAAAGAGAAAAAAAAAGTAAAAAAGATAGCATAACACCGATCAGTGGGACATTTTTTGAAACATCTCTTATCGATCGATTATTCGAAATCCCCCTGGTGCCAACTAAGCCTTTCACCCCTGGGGTCGGTAAATTGGTACCAGACTTGTCTGGGAGGATAACAAGACTGATGCACCGTAAACCCTGTAGGCCTGTTGTAAACCTCAAACGTTGTAAACTTCAAACGATTCTGAATTGAAATGAACGCATTGACACGTCGAGTGGAGCGCGATCCTAAGCGGATTGATTAACTACAGGCACACACCATCTCTACCAAGAAGTAACCAGAAAAAAAAAACAAGACAACCGTCTAACTATTTATTGGGTGTGAGCAAAAGGAATTTATACAGCACGGAAGACTCTACAGAAAAGAATTACAACAAAAAAAATCAGCAAACTGACCGATATTTCAGAGATTCGAAGCTCCTCAATTGTTGGATCTGTATCGAAAATCATGCCAAGGCTTTGAAATGGTTCTAGAGTACCGGCGTTGAGTTGAATTATAACTTGCTCTCCATCTACTCTTCGAATCATCGAAACATTCAGTTTTTCGGACGTTTCATCTCTACACCTCTCCCGGACTATCAAGTACTCGAATGTTCGTCACCAGTCTCTTTTTGTCGAGCGGTAGGAATCGCCGAATTTCCGAACGAATGAGCAGGTGGTCGGATTTTATTCCGTACGAGTAAAAGTCAAGTCTCCATAAGCTACTTGTTGTTGAGAATAAAGTGGTCATATGAGGGTACAAGACCTCCTCCTTCGTATATATAAGTTGGACATTCATTTCGTGGAGGCCTACATCGTGTGTATACATAACAAGCAAAACTAAAATGAAGTTGAGTACGAACGAACTGCCGGATAGCTGAATAGGAAGCAGCAGACTTACATTCAGCAACAGACTACAGAAAAATGGGGAAATGGAGCGATATATGATGCTCTTCTCCGCTTTTCTGAGGCATTTCATTTTGTAATCCTGTGATTTGTTGTGTTGCTTGTTTCGATTTCAAACAAATTAATTTGATGCTAGCTCAACAGATACCGAGGGCAATATTCGATCGTCCTAGTTGCGTCACCAACGTTGTGCTTCTCTTAGGTTAGGACCGATCAAAACCAGCTCCAACATCACCAAGAGCGTGAAAACTTATTGCATTGCTAAGTAAGGTTAGGGTCCTGAGGGTGCAGTGCAGCGCAGGAGGCGATAACACGCTTCATTTGAGGAAATTAATCCACTACGTCTAAACTTTTTTTAGAAGATCAAACGCGGAATAAACGGAGGTGTTTGTTTCGTCCGACTACTTCTGGACACACATAGGCACAAAACAGTTCCCAAGGTTCCTCAGGAAGGAAGAGTGACAAAAGGTTAAAACAATCTAAAAATGGTGCTTCTTAATAGGAGATGGGTTAGAATCACTTCATTGTTGTCCGATAGCGACTGTCCGCAACGTTTTGTGTACACTGAGGTGTAGTCAGGTCAAAATGAAAATTGGTGCAGCTGCGTAGGCGGCTGCGCTCGAAGCAACTATAGCTCGAGAACTAGCGACTGGAATCGATGAGGGATCCCAATCGCTAGTTCCACCGCGCCGCTTCGAGCGCAGTCGCAACTGAGCCGAGCCTCACGTCGTTTTACCTCAGGAGTCGGACACTCCTCAAGATGAATTCTTACTCAAGGGGGTGCAACTCAAGTGGTGAAGAGTCTTTCGCCAACCGTACAAGAGTGAAGGGGTCCCTTCGCCAACCGTCCAACAGTGAAGGAGTTTCTCCGCCAATTGCACAAAAGTGAAGGGGTCCCTTCTCCAACCGTACAAGAGTGAAGGAATCCCTTCGCCAATCCAAAAGTGAAGGAGTCCCTTCGCCAACCGTCCAACAGTGAATGGGGTCGGATCACCGACTATCGCATCTATGATCCATACCTTGCAGATCTTGAAGTCTCGGATTAGCTATATGCGTGCATCAAGTCCCCTTCAGTCTATCACTATCCCTATCCAGAACTTCCGTCGTCGGCAGGGTGGCCATCTACGACTTCGGTTTGAGGGTACCCTTACGGCAGAGTGAACTACGTCATCATTCGGTTCATCGCTCATCCGCTTCTGCGTAAAGTTCTTCATAATGAGATGGATAGGCTATTTAAGACTTTGTCAACAATCAACATGAAAGTTCCATTTATCCGGCAGATTCATGGTTAACACTAAAAACATCTCTGAAAGCAGTGCTTATAATATGAACAGGTCAAGAAAGGACACGGACAATCGTTCTGTATCCTGCTTTGTTCATGCCACCCAAACTCTGGTAACCTCTGCTCTACTGTAGCGTTCTGAGTTTGCGAAAAGGTACCCGCGTGAGGAATTCTCACTTCCTGTAGGAGGAGAATGATCTGTCAACCCACCACCTCCGTTACACAATGAGCTATGAAGGGCTGACCTTGCAGTTACTATGAAATAACTTTTCAGAAAGTTGTCAGGAAGGTTCTGGAGAGAACTAGCCAAGTTAATTAACCTGGATATAAGCGTTTGCCAAACTGATCACTTGATTATCTGATTGAATGGATATAAACCTCAAATGTTTAGGCTGCTGGTTAGATATCAGAGGTTTATTTCTATAGTAATCGATTTATCCATATCGCTAGACATGCCATACGCACAGTGTTTCGAGAAAAAAAAAACATCGTGCGTCGAAGGGCAAAAAGCGGCGATTGTGCGTTATGCACGTACGCCAGTGCCGATACACTCGTGCGTATCGCAGCTATACGCCGCAGAAATCGATTAGGGACGGGACGAGTATGTGCAGTGATTTCTTCTAGCTACGCCGGATGTTCGTTCTGAACAACTCTTCCATCCTGCTATTTATAAACATTATTTAACATGAATAAAATAGCACTATTAAATAATATTCGTTCGTATTTCTACATTTATAAAAACAAAAGTTTGAATAGGGAAGATTTGCGTAATAGTGTAATCAATTACGTCATACAGAAGTGCATTGCTGAAGGTGCAAAAACACCATGGAATCAATGGAGAACTGAGAGCAAAGCAAAAACGTCCGCGTGTTGCCAGACAAGCCATCGCATCACACGCACCTTAGGATTTAAAAACATCAGAAGTACGGAACTAATTGACAAAACACAATAGAAAATAGAATTCGAGATAGTATCCGTGCGAGGGATTTCTGATTTTGAAATTGATTTAGGGATACGGGAACGACGTTGTCGTAATCATAATATCGATCATCAGTTGCGTGTCGATTAGTTCATACGCATCCAAGACGTTAACTTTAATGAATGTTAGTGATTAGTTTTTACAAGTTCCTGTTTATAACTACACTAATATGTACTTTTGTTTACAGAAACGTTCTCCGATATAGCAGAGGAATTTTGGCGGAAGTGCTAATGACTCCCGTGTGGGTCCTACGACGAATCTCCGCGTATCAACGGGCGGCGGCATGATGCTGCCACAACAAAGGTTTGTACCCGTATTTTACTCAAGCCCGGTTGCGGATTGTTGTAGTTCGTCTACGTTTACCTTTTCGATTAATACCTTTCCGGCAATCATCGTTTATCGATTAATTGTGTTTTGGGCTGAACCCTGTTGTTATCAGCATTTTGACGGGGAACTAATTATTAAGTCGCTTGGTTTTTCATCTGATTTTTTCACGAGGGCGTGGCTTGACTATTCAGGCAGTCACATGAGGGCTAATTTTTCTAGGTTTTTGTTGTTCTTTTGCCAAGAGAAGTCTAACCAATGCTCCTGGATATCGATTGCTTGCCTTATTCGTTGCATTGTTACGATTATTGATTGCTTTGTTTGCGCAACGTTTGTCGAAAAAGCTATGCATTGCGCTTCTTGCCATTGAAATCGTTCCTTCAATAAATTCAATCTTTAGCCTTTATTCATTTTATTTCATATTTTATTTATTTTCTCTTTCCTAGATGAACCTTTAATTCTGCTAGTATTGAAGTTTTCAATTTATCTTTTAGCTATGAATCGTGCCATACTCTCACTCTGCCGTAGTGCTCCATTGCTACGACGTGGACTGCATAAAGGTGTAGACTCGACACCTCCTCTTCGTTGGACTTCTGTCGGTGAAAGGGTATGTTCCTATGTTCATCGTTATTCAGTCATGTAACTTTTCACACATACTTTCTTGTTTTTTTCTTCTTTCTTTTTCGTTTCCTTTTTTTTTTTTTGCAAAAAGCATGGGCGAAGTGCTAGGTTTCCTCTTTCTCGTCAATTTGACACACACACTTTTATAAATTCACCTTCGAACTGTCCAGTTCTTTGAAAGATCCTTTGAATCGCACAACTGATGTCGGAATCGCATCTTATGAAGAACTCATATTCTTACAACACTCCAATCAGCGCTGCAATCACAACTCTCGAATGTTTGACAATATTTGCTCTAAACATTTTTTCGAAAGAGATTTTCAATCAATGCTGTGGCCTGTGCTCATTGATATACGCGCCGTTGTATGGACAAACGTCACCTTTTTGCGTTTCCGTGAAGAAAAAAAAGAGGAACGTTGAAACACATCAATATTTACAAAATAAAGACTGGAGAAGAAGTTGGAGGAGATTGGATCCTTACAGAATACTGATAAATCCTGAGTCTTTCACTGTGATGTGTTCTCCTACACCTGGCTCTCTTTGCGTAGACATGTGTAGGCAGTATGATTCTAAAGATTGTCCTTCTAGTATTAAGATCCAACAGTGTGATTCTCTAAAAAAAAATTTATTGCTAGGAATGCACGTATATTCCCATCGTTTTCGGCACTGTATGCGACAATTTCGTGGATTGAAACTTAGATTTATCCAAGCCATTCTTCATTGACGTTGTTTCATGCGTATTTGTTTGTTATATTTCTGCCGTTCCCGTTCCCTCGTGATGGTTTTTTACGCTTCGAAAACAAACAGAAAAAGTCACTGAGGGTGAAACTCGGGGAGCAGAGCGGCTGTGATATCAAAGTGAGGAGTGTTAGTCAACAGTTATGTTGATAATCGGTAACCATCCCGGCAAAAGATTAAAAATGTTCTGGAAAATATGATGCGATACGAAGTGGTTCATTAAGCAAACCTCAGAAAGCAATTAGACTCGTTTTTCAAGTCAAACATTGTCTGTAGAGTATGCAGAAACAGCACCCGTTTCTCTCAAACCTTTCTCACTTTTCTGCTAATCATCTCAACTTATTGCATTTATTAAAGAATATTATTAAAGATGCATGACACATTTATTTGTTGAAGTTTGGTGGTGATCTAGAACTGATAAGCATACTTATCGATGAGAAATAGCTTGTAATTATATATTGTAAAATCGACGCATGGAAAATTTCTCAAGTGCTGCAATTGCTGTACCTCAGGGGAAGTAAGTAACCCGGAGCGACATAGAACATTCGCCTTGCTCATTAGACGTATCCTATTTTACACTCTAATTACGCCAGAATACGAAATTTGTCCTTGTTTTCTGTGTTTTCTCACTATACTTCTGGGCCTTTGTTAATAGTAAATTTTATCCTCTACATTGAAGGATAGTTTTTTCCGCTTGATTATCAACTAATGACATAAACACTTACAAGCTTGTCCTTCTTCCGAATAATTTCTCGCTGGATCCTTGAATTTATTTCAAAACATTTATCATAAAGGATTTGTAAACGTTCTGGCAAATATCGGCTTTTAGATATATGTTTATTTATTTACTCAGAACGCCAAAGTTGCGCGGAGAACAGTAGCTTTAATCATATGTTGTGTGGTTATTGTTTAGTTGGATGTAGTATCCCACGAGAAGGTTATAGCTGAAATGAGATGTTGTCTGGCGCTAACTCAACTGTGTAGTTCCGTAGTTTTAGACATCGACTTTCTTATTGAAAACCAGTTCTCGTGATGTTCTGTATCACTGAGAGGGCATTCCTCAAACAAACAAAAAGAAAGGCGACTATGCAGAAACAGATGTGACTGAAAAGGTTATTACTGTAGAAGCATCTCGCATTCAGGGAAGTGAGTAGTCTCTCGAGTTCTGGTTAGTTGGCTTATTCTAAGAGTTTTAGCTTGAAGGATAATTAAGCGTTGAACTCTAAAGAAAAGAGAACAAAATTTAGTTCTCCTGGATTGCCTAGTGATAAGCTTGGTTTTTGACGACTCTGTATCTCTGTGACTACATCCTGTTGTTGTCCCTTTCATTCAACTTTTAAATCTATGAAGAACACTCAAAGTTTGAAATTTTTAAAAGAATGAAGACTTTAGGCGAAAGGTGATTGTGTGACTGCCGAAAGTTTACGATCATAAAACATGCTTGGGACTATTAATTATCACTTTTTCTTTATTTTTTCTTTTATTCTGGTAACTTCTTACTCTGAATACTATTATATTAGTGTTGCTTACTTTTCTATTATTTTATGTCCCGTATCTTTTTAAAATTTTTAGTCGCAAGGTCTACTTTTCCTCCTTTTTTTACGTTTTTTCAAGTATAGATTTCGCATATGAAGACGAAGACGAGATGGAGAAACTTGTTTCTGCTTTTTCTTTCTCTTTGGTTCCGACTTTAACATGGTAAAGGGCGGTACTCGTCGCTAATTAGTCCTGTTAGGATGCGAGTATCATCCAGTGGTATGAATGTAGTGCGAGTGCCACCCAAACCTTTTATCCGTTCGAGCTCATTAAATTGGTATCATGTTTGGTAAAATTCGGCAAAGTAATCCCAAATGAATTGATCAACGTTGGGAATTTTATTGTTCATTCCTTTTTTTGGTATAAAAATGTTAGACGAACCTCCACAACGGTTTACCGCCTCATAGTGGCGTGGAGGTGACACTGGGCGTCGAACTGCGATGCACAGCGGAGGTTCGTCCTCCGGCAGGGTCTCCCAAGCTGAGAAGGAGTTCGACACATCCGACATTCCGACTTCTCGGAATCGGAGGCCTAGCTAAGAGTAAACCACTGCTAAGATTCACCACCGTCTTGGCAAAATGTCGCAAGGTGGTTCCCTGATCCATATAGGTTGGGCGACGACCTGTGGTGAAAGCTAAGCTCGCCGTGGCATGGCTGCTTAGTTTGGGGAAAAGTCTCTTTGCCACTCCAGCATATTCACTGCCTCAGTACCCTGCACACTGGGCCCTGCCGTCTCAGACGTCGGACGGTATGGCGACCGGTGAGAGGCGATCAAATCTCAGGTTGCTCAGGACGTCATTGATTCTGGACCAAGGCGACACACGCACGACTCGCCATGGAGACTGTCTCAGACTGTGTACTTACAACGCGAGAACAGTTTCCACAGACGCCGACCTGCATGCCCTTCTCGGAGCTGCAGAGCGTATCAAATTTCACGTGATTGCTCTGCAGGAGACCAAGTGCAGAAGGAGCGACGTACGACAGATGAATGACGGTACACTCGTCATTCGTGGAGAGAAGGTTCCGTCGCGAAATGTAGGCGGTGTTGGTTTCGTTGTGCACCCATCTGTCGTCCATCTCGTCGATTCTCACGAGATCCTGTCACCTCGTCTGGCCATTCTTCGCCTCCGCCCTCTGCGCCAAAAATCCATCAGTATCATCAACTGCTATTCACCAACATCAGCAGCTGATGATTCCGAATTGGACGCGTTTTACGAGGAGCTGGAGGAAGTAGTCCACAACGAGAAGTCCTTTTACAAATTCGTTGTCGGAGACTTCAACGCAAAACTAGGAAAGGCCACAGAAGAGGAATACAGGATTGGAAGATTTGGACTAGGGGACCGGAATGAAAATGGCAATCGTCTCGCCGGGCTGTTGTCCGCCGCTCGCCTCTTTCATGGGAACTCTCTTTTCATGAAAAAAGATCATCGTCGGTGGACATGGGAATCGCCCAATGGCGCGACTCGTGCGGAGATCGACCACATACTCACCAACCGGAGGTGGTGTCTACTTGACGTCTCAGTAGTACCATCCTTTTGTAGTGGTTCTGATCACCGTCTCCTTCGTGCGAAAATACGACTTAGCCACACGATGGAAAAGAACATCTGCTATCGGCAACGAAGGAGAAAAGAAGTCGTCTACGACGATTGCGTACTCGAGGACTCCCTGTCCCAAGGTGACTGGCACATCGAGGAGGACCCAAACGTGGACTACGAGATGCTGCTCAGAGGATTACGAGCCTGTGCTGAACGTGCCTCGAAGTCGCGCACGACAAACTTGGATCGAATTTCGAAGACCACCAAGGAATTGTTAGGAAGAAGGAGGGCTTTGAGGCTTGATCCGAATGCATCGCACATTGAGCGGTTAGTAGCAAACACTAGCTGCAGAAAAGCGTTGCGGGAGGATCTTTTGAAGTACAGGCAGAAGAAGATTCTAGAAGCAGCACAAAGAAGAACGAGTCTAAAGAAGTGCCGCAGGGACCTCCGCGAATATAATATTCCGCTAGCAACCTTGCTGAGCGAAGACGGGACTCGCACGTCTTCTCGTCGTGAGATGGAAATCATTACGGAGAGGTTCTACTCGAACCTTTTCCGGATCTGATTTTATATCAGCAGACTTTCTTCGGACTGGTGGCCATCCGCTTCATGTAATCTTAGCAGCACACATGACATCCTATCTTCAGAAAGAAAGGATCCCAGACCAGTGGAAGACCTCGCGAACCGTTCTTATCCATAAGAAAGGTGACCGAGAGGACCTTCGGAACTACCGTCCGATATGCTTGCTGAGCGTGTTATACAAAGTATTCACCAAGATCATCCTCACACGCATATCTAGGACGCTGGATGAAGCCCAGCCTCAAGAACAAGCTGGATTCCGCCAAGGGTTCAGCTGCTTGGACCACATCCAGACCGTGTCGAGGGTCATAGAGGTTTGCCGGGAATACCGCCTGCCCCTTGTTCTAACCTTCGTCGACTATGAGAAAGCCTTTGACAGCGTAGAAACGAATGCAATACTGTCAGCGCTGGTCGATCAAGGTGTGGACGCGTCGTATGTGAGGACATTAGCCAATTGCTACGAACGATGCACGACTAGGATACAGCTTTTCCACCGCCCTCTCACCATACCCATTGGAAAGGGGTACGACAAGGCGATACTATATCGCCGAAGCTGTTCACGGCTGCATTGCAATGGATAATGAAATCACTATCCTGGGAAGAAAGGGGCATACGTGTTGATGGAAGATTTCTTTCGAACCTTCGTTTCGCGGACGACATCGTTCTCTTTTCGAGCAGCACCAATGAAGCAGAAACGATGCTCAACGAATTGAACGAAGCAGGGAAGAGAATAGGACTACGAATAAACAGAAAAAAGACACAGTTCATGAAGAACGCGCACTGCGAGGACGGAGGAGTACAACTTGAAGGCTCCCAAATCGTGGAAACTCCGTCATACGTATACCTCGGACGTTCTATGAACACGGAAAACGACTTGAAGGAAGAACTGAATAGAAGAATGAGAGCAGCATGGGCAGCATTCGCAGCCGTCAGGGAAGCTGCGGACCAACTGACGGACCATGATCTTCGTGCCCATCTGTTCGACTCGACAGTCCTTCCAGCGCTCTGTTACGCAGCGGAGACGTGGGCAGACACCGCGGCCACGTCTAGGAAGCTACTTACTACCCACAGAGCCCTTGAGAGATGTCTCCTGAAGTTTAACCGGCGCACACAACACCTTGCCGGTCTTCGTAGCTCCGACTTAAGAGGAATGTCCCGTCTTCGCGACCCAGCGGAATATGTATCGAAAGCAAAACATAGATGGGCCGGTCACATCATGAG
The DNA here is from genome assembly GCF_031761385.1 of Necator americanus. Lineage (NCBI taxonomy): Eukaryota > Metazoa > Nematoda > Chromadorea > Rhabditida > Ancylostomatidae > Necator > Necator americanus. The sequence goes on along the minus strand of NC_087373.1, from coordinate 34,777,258 downwards.
AAGAATCGACGATAGATGGACTAAAAGAACGCTAGAGTGGATCCCAAGGGATGCTAAACGCCCCCGAGGGAGACCGCCAACGAGATGGAGTGACGTGTTCGCTGCACGGATGGACCAGCTGAGAGCTCAGCTGGATACGGCTCAAGGACCTCGTCAACGTCACTCACGAAGCTTGAGAACATCTTGGATGACAATGGCGAGGGAACGAAACGAGTGGAAGAGATGCTGGGGCCCGCACGTCGAGTGAAGACGGGCCATCTAAGTAAGTATCTAAGTAAGTAATGTTAGACTAGAAAAAAAAAACAAAATTTGCTCAGTGAAAACGCTCTTACTTTCGAAATTGTTGAATACGGCAATATGTTTCTTTTTTTACGCTGATGACTAAGACGTCAAAATCGTGATGTGCTCCCCTTGAAGGTATCACTCCACGAATCTGTGGCGGTACGAGTTCCAGGCGGGTAATGCCCGTAGGAGCCGTAGGTTGTGGGGTAGAGGATGGTTCTGTTAGCCTCTCCTACTATCAGTGTAAACGGACGACCCCGGAATTGCTTCTTACCATACGATACGATGGCTTATTTTGCAATGCGCAACCGTTGCGCCCCGCCTCGCCTGCGATTCGTCGAAATTCGAGCGTGGAGACACAAGGTTGGAACCCGGTTTACCCGGTTGGAACCCGTACCACTCCAGATTCGTGGGTGACGCCTTTAAGTGGCATGCTCCTTTTTGCCATTGATTAGAAACATAGGTGCGATAGATAGAAGGCGGACCCTGCTCACGTGAAAGGCGTTTAGCCTATGGGGTGCAGCTCAAGTGAAGGGGGTCCTTTCGCCGACCGTTCAAAAGTGAAGGGAGTAATTTCACCAACCGTTTAAAAATGAAGGAGGTCTTTTCCCCAACCGTTCAAAGGTGAAGGGGGTCAGAGCACCGACTCCGACTATCGTCTCTATGCTTAGATGTATCGATGATGTGGTGATTGCGATGTGGTGATTCGTATTCATATTCATCGCAGTTTCACAATAGATGTCAACGAAATGAGCTTTTATGTCACATTAATCATCCCAAATTTGCCTTTCAGAAATACCACGAACAACATTGCTTTCCAGGAATCTATTAATTTGTTTCTGGAATTTATAGAAGGAAGTAGCGTTTCATTTCGTTTCTTTTTGTGTACAGTAAACGTTCCTATGGGATCTACCAGCTCTCACTTTCATTCCATTCGAAAACCTCTCCCCTTCTCCTTACACACTTCTTTTTTACTTTCTAGCTAACTCAGCAAACAGCGCAAAAAAGGTTTCTTGTTTTGTTTACAAAACACATATTACATCCTTATTTTATTTCTACTACTATTTTTGTCATTATTATTACTTTATTTCTTACTATTAGATTCGATCCTTTTTCTGTTCTGGGTGTTGGAATGCTCCCCAAAATGTTCTTGTGCACTTTCTGTTTCGCAGTGTTGAAATTCTCGTGGAAAGAAGATAACAAGAAATGGGCGCTCTTCGCAACAATTCTTTTATTCCATTTCGGTAGCAGAATTCGGAATTTCTCAGCAATTGCGAGATTTTAGGAGCAAGTTGCTTTTACTGCCTTCTTTTTTTTAATTTATAGCTCTTTTAAAACTAATGTGAAGTTATCACTCTTTAATACGATTTCAGATTGCACTGTATTGCGCTATTTCCATTACGTTCCTCTCGTATCCAACGTACGTGCTGTTGAATTTGGATAATCTTCGCCCGAAGGTAAAATTCTTTTGCAATTTTACCTTCTTATTGTTGATGTTTTTGCTATCACTAGTGGTATTAAATAGAAGGGAATCATAGATCTGATCCATTTGTATATTCTTATATATATATATATATATATATATTGTATATTCTTATGCACATATGCAATCTCGAGAAACGCATGTAAGTGGAATGGGCTGAGCGAAGTACTTACTCATCCTTCGTTTTTTTTTGTTTTTTTGCTTTTCTTTTTGACTGTAACACTGAAAACGATCGTTATTCTATGAGAATTCCCCGAGGCTCTCTGGTTTTCACCCCTCGGTAGATATCTTCTCTCTTAATCACCTTAGCTCCGCTCCTCTTAGCTAATCAAGAAATGTTTGCAGATCTCATTTTTACAAATGTCTAAATTGGGATGGTGGTGAAACTGAAATTATCTTTCTCTTTTGCAATTGTTTATTAAAATAATTTGGGTTGTGATTTGCACTTCGGATGACATTCAATTTATCAGTTGCGACGATATACATGTTTGAACTTTCTTCTATTGAAACATTTTCGAAATCATAACCGTTTTTCATTCAAATGTGACACGTGTTTTACGAGCGTTATCTCTGCAACTACCATAAACATCATTACGTAATGTGACTTTATGATCCTGTAAAGCACGAGTTCTTTTTCTTTTTGAAATTAACTTAGAATACGATCCTAAATCTCTGTGAAGAATGTTATCAGATTTATTTGAATTAGTTCTTACATCCTTTTTTAGCGGTAGGTATTTCACGGTAGTTTTTCTTTCTCAAGAACGGCTAGGTTTTTCTTGCTTTTGGGTTGTGGGTGTATTATGGATCAAGTGACTGACTCCTCCCTTCTTCAAGCTTACTATTCATATTCCTAGTGTAGTTTTCGAGGATTAAAAAGGAAATGTTGGAAAAATTCGGCACTCATTCATTAAGCTTTAACTTCAGATCGACAATGAACTCAACCCGGATGTGCAGGCTCAAATCGACGCTATTCGTGCGTCACGTAAATAGGAGTTGTAGTTCGTGTAAAGTAGATTATTTGGAAGAATTTGTTTTTTCGTGCTATTGATGCGAATAAAAATGAGTATGTGAGTTTGGTTCTTACGTTGGGACACATTTGGTTTTTAGAGGGATACTTTCTTCCGCTTTCTTGGGAATGCCTGCTAAGTTTCTCAACTTATAACATGAATTATTATGCAATATCGCTGCAGCGATTACATGCAAATAGGTGCGATTATTCACAAATGAGCTGACTCAAGTAAACTTATACTTAAGATATTAGAGCTTGCGCTAATAAGGATATTCGTCTTAGAGATTTTGTCATCGGTGGCATTCATGTCTCTTATTCGCAACAAAGACTATCTCCTCTTCGCATAAAACCGCACGCTACTGTGATTTATAAACATAATTACAATCACGAGTGCGAGAAAAGATACGAGCGACGATATCACCCACTATAAATAACATGGAAATCAGTGACCGTCTGCTGACAAATGCTGTCACGCCCACCGCTTACTTAGAAGCTCAGAGCTATTTCTGTAAAACTTACTGGATTATAGAGAAGATACAAAAAAAAATCCCAAGGGAACTTTCTCTTTCAACCGGTCACTTGTGAAACACAAGTGTTTATATGAACGGTACATTTATGCTCATGAGAATGACACTTAATTCCAGTAAATATTTACTTTCGATAAAATTAACAAATTAACAATAGAAGCCATGAGGCGGTAATTGTTTATTAAAATAATTTGGCTTGTGATTTGATTCGGAATTGATGCGAATGCAAAGATGGGACCTGAACAACAATCCGATGTGGTTGGAAAATGGTTCTATCCCACGAAGCGGAAACCTAGTACAACGGAAATCGTACGATGGACCCCTTGCGAGCAGACTAACCTCTTCATTGCATCCACGCTTAGGAGGAATCTTCGACGCCATCAGCTTACGTGGCAACCCCCATAAACGGCAGAAGAGCAGCGGAAGCGGAAGATGCCGACTCTTAAGCTTCAGTTCGATTACGTTCTGACGAAGAACATACCTTTGTTAGATATCCGAAAATCTAGAGCTGTCTGGGACGTCGCATTCGATTCCGACTACCGCTTAGTTCTTCTCAGGTTTATGGCACGGTTCCAGGAAAGGTTTCGGGGAGCCCAACATCATCTTGGCAGGTCTGAAAAACGGGGAATGTAAAAAGAAGTTCAGCCAGCGAGAGTCGATCAATATTTGATTACGGACCAGGAAAAGAGTGGACTGCGCTGATTTTTTCACTAAATGCATTCAACACGCTGCAAAGAACAAGCTCAGGGTTTCAACACCGAGGAAAAAGTTCGCCTTTGCATCTGCCGAGACGATATTCACGTACAATTCTGTATTTGTTCCCCCCACCATGGTGACTTCAGCCAGGAGGAGCGTCTGAGAAGGAGCTTCCATCGTCAGCTGAAACGTGATCGTGAGAACGAATGGACGTCGAGGGCGAAAGAGTTTGAGAAGGAGACAAGAACCCGAGAAAAGCCTATACTCTGCTAAGGCAGTATAACAGTAAGAAGAGGTGTTCGCCTGTCCTGAACACAGCCAACGGAGTCGCTGTTGGGGAGGCAACCTTGCCCATCTGGAGGAAGGATTTTTACATATTGCTGAACTGACAAGTCCCATCAGTCCCTGAACTCTTGCACGCCCAAAGACAGGCATACACCACGGTCAGCGAAGAGCCATCGATGGAGTCGGAGGTTCTAGTCTGTATTCAAAAAATGAAGAACGGAAAATCTGGCGAAGACAATTGAATTAGCGCAGAAATGCTGAAATCTCTTCCTCCTTCTGGGATTCGAAGTGAGATGACGATGATCATCCGTTCAATATGGATTGACGACAGGATTCCTGGCTCGTGGAGACACGCTATCATAATTCTTCTCCACAAGAAGCTATCCTTTGGGGAGCCTCAGTAATTACTGAGAAATATCATTGCTGCGTGTAACGTACAAGGTTTTGGAGTGGATCATCCTTGATCGACTAGTCCAACATCGCAAAGAAACCACACGTGACGAGTAAGCCGGCTTTTGCCCTGGTCGATAGACGATTGATCAGGTGTTTATTGTGACAAGAGTGACTGTGGCAGCGGTATTCGAAGCCTCTACAGTTAGCATTTTTAAACTTCGAAGCCGCTTTCGACTCTCCTCACCGAGGCTGTCTTCTCAGTGCGACGATGGAGTTCCAGGAAAATTCGTACGTCTAATAAACAACATGAATGGAAGAACAACTGCTGCGGTCCGAATACCAGCTGGCTGTACTACATTATTCGGAGTGGAAAGTGTAGTGAGACAACGGGCTGTGGCGGTACTCTTTCTGTTCAACTTTGCCGTCGATGAAATAATCCGAAGAGCAGTTGAGCAGTGTTCCGCCGATGTCATTTTAGCACCTTCTGCACGTCCGTTGGTGGATCTTGAGTACGCCGACGATGTAGTAATATTCGCTTCTAGCAGCGCGAAGTTACAACATGTTGTTAACCTTGTATTGAAATTAGCTGCAGCCCACGGACTGCTATTCCGGTCTGATAAATGCAAGCAGATATTGGTCTCTTCGAGACTCTCAACGGGAATCAGTGTGGACATTCTATCGAACTTGTGGATGAGTTCTGTTATTTGGGCTGTATGCTGAAAAACGCTGGCAGCTACGAGAGATATTCAGCAAAGATGCGCTAAAGGTAACTCGGCATTCAACTCATTGACCATGTGCCTGTGGTGGACCCCCATCGCCAACGAAGTCAAGTTGCGAGTCTACCTTTCCGCAATTTGATCTGTCATTATGTACGGATCGGAGACTTGGGCAGCGCCGACGACAGTGGTAGAAAAGCTTGACTGCATGAGACCGACTGACTGACTGCATGAGACTTGCATGAAGCTGTTTAGACGATTGTTAGGCTACTTTTGGCCGTTGCTATGCCATAACGAAGAACTTTACATGGAAATGGATATGGTGTACCGGAGGATGACACGTGGAAAACGCCATCTTGATCCTAATTGCAAAGGTCTCCTGGTCGTAAAAGAAAGTTCTGGACGGAGGTGGTGAAGGAAGATCTAAGGACACTTGACGTTGACAGGCAGTTTAGTCGAGACGTGAAATTCCACCGCTTGTGGAGTAGCGACGGATGGGTAGATTCTATGCGAACTCTAGCTGAAGATCGAAGAGGATGGGCTCGGATATGTTCAAAGACGACACACTCCGGCGAAGATGCGGATAGCCGCGTTAGGCCGTAACACCAGCCGGCCGATTAAGTCAAAGTAAGTCAAACCAGAATTACCTGGATGTAATTGATTCGGCAAAGGAAGTCAAAATGACTTGCAGTTCAGCAGAAATAAAATTATCATTGTTTAGTTTATTTTTTTCCACTAACATGTAATATGTAGCACATATTTGTTGCATATTTGCTCATAATATTTTATTCATTGTCAAATATTATTGTTATTATTTATTGTTATTATTATTTATTATTATTATTTGTTACTACTATTATCATTTATTATTATTATCATTATTATTATAATCATTTATTTATTTTTATTATTATTACCGTTACTATTATTATTACCATTATTTTTATCGCTATTAGTATTGTTTTATTATTATTATTAACTCAACATCTATTTGTATTGTTTTAATGTGTGAAACTTCGACCTTCCTTGTATCTTGGCATAATGGCTGCAACTTGTCGATTGTCTATGCGAATCAGGAGACCAGATTGTTAAATATTTATTACGGTCAACGTTTCAACGTCGTCGCCTTTGTAAGAGCCTGGAAAGTCAGAACACTTGCAGCATATCGTCTCAAACGCCTCGAACAACTCATCATCCTTTAAGATCTTACATTCAGAACCAGAAGAGCCGTAATCGCAGTTTTTTTTCTCAGTAACTAGGTTGCCGTGATGTGACGGACCTTCGCGTGGAATCGTCCCGCTAACTACTATTACGGTGCGATCCGCATATGAACCTGTAGATGAAAACACGCAAACGTCTTGGTACAGCGCAAACGACTTGTCATTGGTCACGGCTACGCACTCTTTTTTCTATTCATTTTTGTACTCTTAGCGTTTATCCAAAACGTCTCCAAAGTTCTGTGGTGCACAACTTCGGGTTCGTACGAAAGCATCGCGGCAGCAATGCAGCAAGGAGCACTTTCATGACACTATCTGTGATGAGCTTCGTGAGGGGTCGCTGCATTCGAGTGTTTCATCCCACTTAGATATTCCTAAATACGAACACAATTTGGTCGCCCTGTTTCGCCGATGTATTGGTTCCCACATGTTCTTCACGAAATTAGATAGACGTCATCAGACACCATACGGTCGCCTTCCTTCCCGAATGTTTTAATATATGTGCATTCCCTTGTGGAAGAAACGAGAATATTCATTAGCAAATAATGCAAGAATATTTCCAGAAACTTCGAGGAACAAACTAAAGAAATCGAAAGTTATTAAAGTGGATTCGGGCAATCAAATATGTTGAGCCCGAAGTTTTTGGGTAGTATGCACCAGTCTGCAGTATACTTTATTCTCAACAAGAACACAGAATGTGAACTGACGCTGAAGGTTGCTTATGCATACAAGCGCACGTATTCGAAACGAATCTGCAGAATTCCGTAAACAATAACACCGCTTATTTTATTCACACCGAATTGTGACCCAAGTGTTTTACATAAGCTGGAAAACAAAAACGCAAGGTATTTAAGGAAAGAAACATTGGAAAAATCACTTGTGCGCCTTACGGTATCCTGGACAACTTGATTTTTTCTGAATGAATGCCGCATCATCCTTTGATCTCTAATTATCAATACAGTTGGTCGTGTCGAGGTTCACAAATGTTAAGAACGACCGATCTCGATGCGGCGCAATAAGTGCGCAGGACTGATTGTTTCAGGATATGAAAAATTTATTTTTTCTTCCTTGTTTGGTAATTTTCTGTTTATCGACAAGAGTGGATGCGCTGGTGCTTATTGATGAATTGTTTGGGTTAGGTGTTTCGGCTATTGGATTGTTGATAAACAATCGTCAGTTCACTCTCAATACTTTGAACTATTATTTTTCCCTCATGGAAAATAATCCTGGTAGGTTTTCTCTTTATTTCCTTTATTATTTATCTTTATTTTTTATTTAACTTCATTTTTATACTCTTTATTTTGCTCTATGAAGGACGTTATTAATTTTAGCCCTCGTCCCCGATGAGGTTCAGCAGTTGATGTTTGGGGTGAGTTAACAACGTGGACGAGTTGTCCTAGGCAATGACTCTTAAACAAGGTAGCACACCATGATTCTGACGTGGTGAGGGAACCCGCGGGAAAGAGTACAAATGGGATTGTAGATTTCGGGATCCGGGGTGGTTCCGCTCATCTCTGCCTAATCGTCGTCAAAAAAAGGGCGTCGGAACCGCATTAGTTCCTACGAGGTACCTTAGAACGCTCCTCCACGTGCACGTTCCGGCCCCCTCGGCAACTTATTCATTGGCTTCTCTTGAATAGGATGGAGAGAAGACATCACTGATATTCGGCCGCTCGCACTTGGATGTGCAAGGATGGCGCGTTGCAACTAAAATCGTCGTAAGAAACGTTGTTTTCCACGGCGTTTTTTTACCGCAACTAGAAAGAGATGAGCGGAATCACCCCGGATCCCGGAAGCTACAATCCCATCTCTAGCACTTCCCGTGGATTCCCTCATCACGTCAGATTCGTGGTGTGCTGCCTTTAAGCAAAATTGACTCATTCACTTGTAGCTATCTACTCAAAGCAAAAGACAAATAGTGACACTTGTTAATGATGTTGCTGCTGGACGACTTATTCTGCCAAAAGATCCACATCAGATCGGCAGCGTTATCGCAGGACGGTATGTAGAGTTATGTTGAAGAGGTCGTGAACAGTGAGAAAGAGAGAGACGAATCGAGAAAAATCGTAGTAGGGGAACGTTTTTCAATCACAAGTACAGTAGGGTCAAAACGACCTGAAGCACGTGCGTATGCGGTTTCTCTCGAGGCGCTTCGATGGAGCGTATTGGAACCCTTGCTGGCACCATCCATCGCTGCAGTTTGCGGCGGTCCCACCTCGGTTTCAACTGCCTCCTCTACCGCGACGTTTCGAGCGCGTACGCAAATACACCATAACTACACTCGTGATTCATGTCGTTTTGACGCGGCTATAGTTGGGTGGAGCGAGTGAGGACCCCTGCCACCGCTCATTGCCGAAAATATATTCGAGTCATGCCTGAAGTATGTTGCAACCGCGTACGGAGCTGCGCTCGAAGTGGTGGGTGGAGCTGAAAAGTGGTACCTGCAAGGGTTCCTCCTCAATCTTCACCTCTATCTCCACCGCGCCACCGAGACCGCAAACGCTTACGCAATTGCGCATAACTCCAAGTTGTTTTCACCCGACGGTCAATAAGCTCTCCTGGAAGTGAGGAACTAGGTTCAGAAATAGCTAAATAGCACTAGTTTACTAGGAAAATACCTAAACTCTTGCATATGTTTCCTCGTATTTCCTCATAAAGGTGATATTGAGTGCGCTGGGGATGCAATGTTTTGCTATTTGGGAGGTCGAGGGTACAGTCTTCCTTAGGACGGCTCTGTTTCTGTTTGTAGCGCTTTTGTGGGGTTTCCTGGCTGCAAAAAAAAATTTTTACTGTTCCTAAACCGTACCACATCGCTTTGCAACCACTACTACTTTTATTATACAAGAACAAAAAAAAAACTCTAAATTCTTACATGTTACTAATCCAGGCATGTAAGTTCAGAGTACCAGAAGTAGCGAACAGATTTCCACAAGCGTTAGCGACAATCAGAAAGAATCAAGCATGTATGAGTCAAGACACTAGGGATGAAATAAAACAGGTATGCTGGGTGATAAGGAAGTTTTTTTTTGTCGGAAAAGCAGCGTATCACGAAATTAATGTAATGTGGAAACCTGATGGAGAACGTAGAGTTCGCGGTGTAGATTAAGAATATGAGCTTGGTCCCACTCAATTCATTTTCATTATTCTGGGAAGCGGCGTGGGAAACAACGTTTGTGTTCCTACTAGATACGCGAGAACGCAATACTCTAGTGCACGCGCCGCGTCCACCTGCAAGCGATCGAGTGTCAAAGGAGGTCTTCTCAACGCCGTATTCGAGTGAAACTAAAGAATAGGCTGCTGAAGAGAACAGAAGCGTGTACAAAGGTGACGCGTTCTAACGTACCTCGTAGGAACAAAAACCGTTCCCACGTCTTTCAAGATTTATCTCTTTCTTTTTACCTCTCATATTTTTGCAGTGTTGCATTATAGTTGTTTAAAAAGTAAAGAGGTTCATAAAAGTTTTTTTTTTCAAGTTGCAAATCGATGCGATCCTATATTGATCGGTTTTTGACTGTGTACAGAAAATTGGGAAAATTTAACCATAGCTTAGTTAGAAGGTAGAGATAAGCACCGTGCAGATGTATACGATAGATCTGTCCGGCACAGACACTCGACGGCAAAGGTGACGCGTAAGCAGCTGCGCTAGAAGTGAATCGGTGGAACGCAGCGATTAGGATCGAGAGGGACCCTTGTTAGCAGCACTCATCGCTGCAGCTCGCGATGGTCCCATCCCGATTCCAACTCGAGTAAATCTGTTGGGAAATATAGGAATTAGACATGCCTATCGAATCTAATGAAAACCACACAACAGTTTTCCGGAAAAAAGACCCAGGCAGTCACGTTCCAAGCCGAGCCCAATCGATAATTTCAGTGGTATCTACGCGCCGCGGCCATATTGGCCGGACCGCGACAACGACTGGTGAGCGGAACTGCGGCATGGATTGCGGATATCAAGGATGCATTCGATGATGCTGATGATTCCATAAAAGAAGATGTCCAACAATGTGAACCGGCGGCCTATCGATTACTTGAGAGTAAGTTATTGTACAGAAATACAGTCGATAACATTGAAGTGAATATTTGCAAAAATCTACAGTTGTGGATCGAAAAGTGCATGACTGGATGAGCCGAAAAAAAGCTTTATGTCTTCCACATTCCAATTACAAAGTTTACTAGTGTTCGTTTTTTTTTCTTTGTTCAAGCAAAGACCCGCTTCAGACCTTATTTCACACAATTTTGTAGATGTTATTTAGTAAAGTAAGTAAGGGATAATATTTCAGGTGGGATTATTACCAACTTCGCTCATGGCGCTCGAATCTTTTCGGACTCAGTACGACCGGTGAGTCATCAACTGTATAGTAGAGTCAAAACGACATGAAGCACGGTGCAGTAGTTGCGGTTGCGCTCGAAGCGGCGCGGTGGAGATAGCGGTTGGAATCGAGGTGGGACCATGGCGAACTGCGGCGATGAACGATGGTAGCAGGGGTCCTCACTCGGTCCTCCGCTGCGCTCCACCGCAGCGCTTTGAGCGCAACCGCTTATGTCGTTTTGAACCAGCTATAGTCTGGTCAAAACGACATGAATCACGAGTGTAGTTGCACTGCACTTGCGCACGCACTCGAAACGCGCGGTGAGGGCAGCAGTTGGAACCGAAGTGGGACCGTAGTAAACCACAACGATGGGTCGTGCCAGCAAGGCTTTCACCGCACTGCTAGCCGAGAGAAGCGCCTCGAGAGAAGCAGCGTACGCAGCCTCACGTCGTTTCGGCCTTACTATAGTCGGGTCAATACGACATGAAACACGAGTGTAGTTGATGTGCATTTGCGTACGCGCTCTAAACGGCACTATGGAGGCAGCAGTTGGAACCGAGGTGGGCCCGTCGCCAACTGCAGCGATGGGTGGTGCCAGCAAGGATTTCACCACGCTACTAGCCACTACGTTCCACCGAAGCGCCTCGAAAGAAGCCGCATACGCAATTGCGTACGTGTTTCATGTCGTTTTGACCCTACTATATATATGCAGTATGCAATAAAACGAAATTTTCGACTCTTTTCAGTGTATTTCGGGAAAACAAAAAAACAAAAGGCAAAGGAAAAACAAAGGAAAATCTACCGCTTTTTTTCGATGAACCCATAATGTGAATGCTAATTGATTTCTATCGTAACCTTCTAGTTTCTCATCGATTGCAGGGTTTCAGATGGACCTGTTTGATGTGAAACCTATTCGATTAGATTTTTCTAGAGCATACCAGAGTCTTTTCATATTTCTCGAGCATTAATCTAATTCAACAAACAAAACACCAATGAATGTAAAGTACCAAGAAAGAAATGGAAGTTAATCTTTCGTTCCAGTTAAAGATGTAGGATAGGGAAGTGATGAGTTGTTCAGACTGCATGAGACGATAAGCTGGAGGTAATCCGATCCTGTATCCAGCACAATTATCTTTGGGAGGATAAATACGATGGGAACAAAACCATCGACGACTTCTTTCTCCAACGTTGCTATCCGATATTATTTGGCAATTTGTCTGTCACAAACTCGGCGCAACGGCACTTCGTGGCGGGACCTAGTCGTTTGTTGCAGAAACATATCCACTGCTGAAACGAGTGGAAACGTATTTCAGCTGCGTGATGCGTTTGTTCGCGGACAAATATATCCGACCAAAGCTGATTTTTCCACAAGAGCTCGTTCATCCAACTGGAAGAACCACTTGATTCTATTGGATGCTGGCACTGGTCTTTATCAGTGTCGGAAATCCTCGCAACAAGGTTCTCGATGCTTTTTTTTTTAACTCTGATAAGAGTCACATCCTCAAAAAAAAAGTCAATTGACAGTAAATAAATCAATGGGCAGTCACGTAAACGTTCATCGATTGGGCCAGCATGTCACTGATTCTCTTTAGAATCACATGATCTTCATGTGTTCCAGATTGCTAACATTGGAAACCCAGAAAACGATAACAAAGGAAATCCAGAGCCGGAAAACAACGGAAATCCAGAGCCGGAAAACAAAGGAAATCCAGAGCCGGAAAACAAAGGAAATCCAGAGAATCCCGAGATCACAGATGCTACAACTTGTGCGCAAGAATCAACTACATAATAGCAACCGTGGTTGCTAATTACTTCTGTTAAATACCGTATTCTTAATGGAATTCATAACTGTAATTGTGGATATTTAATACCAGCTGTAAAAGGATAAAATATGCTGAGTCCTAAGCGCAATTTCAAATATATTTCGTAAACAGCGGCACCTGGGTTAATCGATAAGGGACTCAACATATAACTTCTCAAATTTACTCTTACTCGTAATGAAATAAATAGAAATGAATGTCGAATGAATGAATATTAAATTAATTTTGTATTTATTTACAATATAACTGTTCTACAATGTTCAACATAACAACTAACAAGTAATTAGCACATGTAACAACAACAAAAACGGATCCGAAACAAATTAACGCAAAAAAAAGCAGAAAAAATGTCGAAACGGGATATAGTTGGTTCAAACCGACGTCAAACTCGGTGCAATTGCGTAGGCGGGTGCGCTTGAAATGGAAAAAGCACGCTGGAGCTATCGGATGCGATTGAGGTGGGACCCTCACCTGCCACAATCGCAGTACGCTGAGTAAGTTTATAGAAAACAAACCAATGACCCGACTATAAACCGTCAGCCATACCAGAAAAATGAAGGAATCTTCTTAATATCACTTAGCTTTCCCTTTGTTGAATTTCATTATATTCTGTATTGACAGCGCTCGCATCTCATCTGTTCTTGCTGAATCGACCTGAACGGAATGATTGAAACAATGGGACCCAATGGGACAACAACAATGGGGCATTTATCACCTCGAGCATTCAAAAAAGTGGTAAATATGAGATAAAAGAAGAGATGGTTCATAACGAGGGTCAATTTAGAAGTCACGCACCAATAGGAGAGGTCGTAGCGCTGATCGTAATGAGTTGAACAAATCAGGGAATATGAGTTCTTGTTGAGCAAGTAGCTGTAATTAATTAGTCACGTGAAAAACATGCTTAGCCCATTCGATTGTATTATTATTTCTCACCTGTTTGATCCGATGTCTTTCCGTAGCCTGATTAAAGCATGCCGGACAATTCTCGGCGACAACGGGTAATCCTCGTGAGGATGCGAATTCACGTAATGCTTGTTCACGAACAAAAATCAGCGGTCGGATTACTCTCAACGTTCCATCGCTTAACAGAAATGTAATCAATCAATAAGCAATTCTGTTCCAAAACTATATATTCGATGTTTATTAAATTGCCTACGGTATGAGTCACAGAAACATGAAAAGACGATTTTTTTTCAATTCGAGTTCTTCAATTTCCTCAATTTTCAGTTTCTTCTTCATTCAGTTAGATGATGAGTGTACTCATCCGAGAAATTTATTCTAGCTCCTATAAACCATACTCCAATTCAGCATCCAACTATTTCTCTTGCACTTAGATTACCACTATTCTGAGAAAAAATCCACTTCAACCGCTTATTTAAAAAGGAAATCCTCAACGATTAAAATATATATGTATATATCAACGGTGAAGAACACCTTAGATGCAAATTTCAGCACCTTTTCGTGCTTGAAATATCACCAAGTTTACTCGGGACCTACTGTTGTCGCCTTAAAGGCAGCGTATCATGAAAGTGACGTAGTTTAACAACCTGATGGGAAAAACAGTTCGATGGGTATCTTATAAATATGAGCTTGACCCTACTCAATTTCATATTACTGAATTATTGTTATTATTATTGAATTGTATTGAAAAACTCCTCATTGAATTATTGTTATTATTATTGAATTGTTTTGAAAAAATATGAAACGGCTTTCTTTCCTACGGCTACAGCTCCAGTGCCTTCGTGCACGCGCCGCGCTCGCTAGCGAACGGCCGAAGATCGATGGGGTTTCCTTACCATCACAATTAAGTACAGCCAATGAAGGTGCCGTTGATGAAGGCTATTGAGGGGACCGGAGCGTGTAGGATCCGTGTTCTATGGTATCTTATAGGAACAAACGTTTCCCACGCCGTTTTTTTAAAGGGCGATTAGGGGAAACTGATCGGGTCCAAGTTCACATTCTTTCTACGCTATGTTTTTCATCAGGTTTCCACAAGAGGTCAATTTCGTGGTTAGCTGTCTTTAATGTTATCCACGCGTGTATTACTTGACCACACGAGATAAAATTAATTCTTAACTACTCTAAGCTATCCTATTCTACTCAAAAAAGGCTCTCCTTCAATAAATGATCAAATAAATAAATCAATGAGACGGGACATTTCGCGTGCATATGGTGTGGTCAATCTTTTTTTTCAGTGCTACTTATGTGGACATGAGTTGAACTATATTTCTTACTCTGATGAAGAAGAGGAAGATCCTAACTGAGAGCATCAAGGGTGCACAAAATTAATTCTTAATCGCACATAAAAAACTATGCGTACCGTGTTTGATACTGCGCCTTCATTGTGCTTAAGTTGCCATTCTGGAACGCAGCGATGAAGAAGCTGAAAACAAGGATTTAATCAGACGTTAATTACACAAAAAATAAGTTATTAAATTATTTTAGTAAATTGACCAATGTATTAAATTATTGTATGGAAGCAAAGGGTCGAAAACGGATATTCAGGCGGAATAAAAAAATGTTTATGATGAGGTCCGTGACAATACGATACACAGTGAACGATCAGAAAATACACAGTTTATGGAAAGCACCTCGTTTTCATCCCGATTTGAATATGGAATGAGTTAGGTGACGAACCAAAAAAAAAACTCTAATCCTTGACTTTTGAACAATCGGTCAAATCACGGTGACGCGGTGCAGGGAGAGTAACAGGCAGAATCGGAAAACAAACAGTTATCGCCTACGTTTTAAATTTTCAATGAACTGCACAGTTATCGGTTTATCATAATGAGGTTGAGCCTGTGTACCTTATTTACTATGGAACTGGGTGAACAGGTTAGTATAAACCCGGAAATAACACCAACACGGATGGCTTATAAAAGGGTCTCGATCATCATAGACCTCCATCCACTGTTCCAGGTCTTTCCTCATCAATTAACATCTCTAAGTGAAAAAAACCAATTTTCAGCACTTACAGCACACTTCTTAGGCACTTCTAGTGACATCTTCTTAAGATCTTTCAGATTTTGAAAAGATAGGAAGAGTACAAAAATGACAACTTTCCAACTCCTCTCTACTACTTTAAAATAGGGAGTTATCGAGAAAAAAAACACTACTCCACTAAACACCACTCAGAACCAAAACCTTACTTACTGCACTTGATATCAGTTGAGTCATCGAAAGTCGTTAATTTTGATTTGAAATAAAAATCGAAATCCTGGGACCCAGATCCGGGATTTCCAATATTTGGTAAGATTTTTCAGATTTCAAATCTTTCGCGTTCATCACCGTTATTTTGTGCTATGAAGACTATCAAAATCACATAAACTATAAGAAAATTTTGCTTAGATCACCCTTTTACATCGTTCCGAGAGAACAGAGACATTTTTAGATTTCCGATTACGATTTCCAGTATTTCAACACCTAAATTTCAGCTTATTCTTTTCTGTACCCCTAAGGTACCAATCTATCAATCGATTGGGATCACTTTAGCCGTCTAATTTGGCTTATTTCAAGAAAGAAATTCCTTTGGCAAAACTTTCTTTACGTTCCTCTCGCAGAGATCACGGGCAGGATCACGTAGCTTATGCGCGTCTGCGTAAAACAGTTGGTGATTGTTGATCGAACATCGGTCCGAGAAATTCGATAGAGCTCGATCGATAATCACCAATTATACCAGAGACGCGCGAAAGCTGCGTGATCGCATCTCTGCAGGGCAACTCGCCTCAGTCAAAGTCTCAACCACTACAGATCAACAGCAATGATGTTCTTCATGCTTTGCCTCGTGCTCGCTGCTTCGCTCGTTCTCGTAACTCCTCTGCCGCGTCGCATACAAGATCCTATGGATCGACAAATTTCACTGGATAAACTTCTGGACCGGAAAGTGTCGTTCAATCGAGCTGCTCTCGACTACTACATTGACATCCTACATGACTATAAAGGTATGCCGTAGGTAACACTGAACACTGTGACTATTTATTTGTATTTCTTTATTTACATTTACATATGTAATATAGACAAAGAAAGTAAATAAATGGAGACAATAATAGAGGGAATATTATACTTATTTTTCCAATCCTCTATTTTCCAGATTATGTACCAAAGGAGATCCAAGAAATATTCGACAACGTAGGTTTATAGTTTGACACTGATAAAAGTAGCCCTAGGCCTGTTTTAACTCTATATGCAGAATTTTC
This sequence comes from Necator americanus, assembly GCF_031761385.1. Classification (NCBI taxonomy): domain Eukaryota; kingdom Metazoa; phylum Nematoda; class Chromadorea; order Rhabditida; family Ancylostomatidae; genus Necator; species Necator americanus. The sequence goes on along the minus strand of NC_087373.1, from coordinate 34,760,324 downwards.
TCGAATGTTTCTGAGTGGTCAACGGATAAGTTCGAACGATCGATTAATCAATCATTCGATACTGCTCCAACATCTACAGTAAAATTGGTTAACATCAATTAGTTCATGCATAAAAACAGAAAGTGAATCTGAGTACGTATTCTCTTTCTCTTTTCTTTCGAGTTTTTTCCAGATATCCAGTAGGAGCGCAAAATAAAACAGCACAATTATAAGAATGTGAATTATCAATGAAAAAAGTTAGTAGAGAGGGAAGCCTAAACCGCTTCCAGAGAAAAGTTCAAAAACTGCCAAATATTTTGAATGTCTTTCTGTCTTACTCCGACAGAAACGCGTAAAGAAAAACCTCACAACTTAGCATTCCATTCAAAACCTCACAAACCTCTCTGAATAACTCATTGGAATTAAATTGTAGCTCTCCGATCAAACTAGGAACGACATGGTTGCTGCAGTGAATGACATTGAGGCTGGTACTATACGAATTCCTAACGATCCCCAGAAGATTATCGATTATGTCGCAAAACAGTGAGTATCGAAAATCGATAACATTCCTGACAAGATTAACAGACTAAAACACTAAGTTAGCACTTTGAATTCTGCTTACAATCGCCATCGAAAAGCTTCAACTGAGGTGACGCAACGCGGACCGCAGCGCTAAGAGGAGCCGATCAGCGTAGCTATGCTGCGGTATCGATCGGCTATTGTGTCAGACAGGCAGAGTAGCAGTGTTTGCCGTCGTGGTGGACGCGTCGCGTCAGTCAGGTTGAACACGTTTGGTGCCCACTGCGCGCGTTACGTTTTCAGCACACCTCAACTTGGCGACAATCTCGATCATGCTATGGATTTGCTTATGACCAACGTGAACAAACTTAATCCAGAGACCAAAAAAGCATTTAAGAAGGTTTGTAGCAATTCAATTTGCGATGAATTTTCTTCTCTTAAAAGACAGTTTCAGTGGTGGGACCGTGTTTTCGAAGCGGTCTCATGCCCTGAGGATAAATTGGCCAATTGTATCGCTCGTGTTATTTCGGATTTCAAAGCAGCCTACGACAAAGCTAGCAATACCATCAAAAGTGACGTTCGATCTGTATGGCCTCAAGCTTACAACCTACTCGAAAGTGAGTACAGCTTTTAGGGGAGCAACAGTCTCAGAAATAGTTCGCTGGATCAATGATCGATTGATTTCTAGGTGATTTTGCCGAGAAATTCGCCGATGTTGCTAAGAAATTCGCTGATGGTGGCCTTACTATGGACATCCATATAGTTAGTTGTATTAAAATTTGAGCTAATTTTTCTTTAAGAAAACACAGCTTTATTTTCCAGCTGACCGCTGATGCTCAATATCCACCAAAAGAGCCCAAGGTGAAGATTTACAATAATCGCCAAAGCCGTTTCAACAATGAATTCGGAACGGATTTTGACAAATAATTCTAACGGAAACCATTATACTTCTTCAAACAAACAGTACTATAATTCATACTTAATTATTTTCACTGGGTTGTGAATGAATGGTTATGGATAACAAATTAATAAAGTAATTTATATTTGCTTGTGCTCAATAAACCACTACACAAGTATTAATCAGAAAATTCGAGCAGGTCGGAAAAACAGAACTCGAAAAATCTGTTTTTGATGTAGAAATCACATATAAGACAAATTGTTTGATTGCAATCGCAAAATAATGAACCTCAGATTTCAGTTTTTATCAACTATTTGGGACCTGATTGTGCGACGTGCATTTTTCAACCATAATAAAAAAAAAACAATTCGCGTGATATAGATCTATATTAACAACATTTGATCTGCAACAGATCCCAAAATTAATATAAATGTGAAAATAACAGAAAATACAGAATATGAAGCCTGTTGGAGATCTGTGCTATGCTGCACTCCGTTGTCGTGTGTCCGCACTAAACGTATCTACTGTACACCCCTATGAAACAGCACTTCCGTCTAATCTCACCCTGCAGCTCAAACTCCGTCAATAATAGCGTCTGGCAGTAAAATACGCAGACAACGATCAAATGCCGCGCCGCTACGTACGCAGTCGTTGACGCCATTTTGCACAACAAAGCAAACTTTTTGTCAACACACTACACATATTTGACTAATTAAAACTAAACAAACACATACCTCTCAGCTACATCATCCAAATGTTGGCCCATTGCCAGCACATTCCAACCATGATGTTGAGCAGCAGCAGCTAATCTCCCTCTTTTTAATCTACTACAAAATGCACATATCGATCGTAAATTTTTCTGTCTTTTAGCGGAACTGATAATATCTGAAACAGACGAGTTTACATTAACCTGGAAAATTGAGCAGAAAAAGAAAAACTACCCATGCTCTACCTTGTTCCTCATAGAAATAATCAATGTTTAACGATCGGCAATATTCGATCAATGGACGTGGATTATAAGCCGAGGATCCTGGATCCACTGTTATCGCGCCAAGTTCGAAATTTGTACTGAAAGAAAATTCGAAAAGTCGAACTTGAAAAATTAAAATGCTGAAAAGTACAAATTACCTCTTGTTCTTTCGACATCTTGACTGATAGAAATGTAGGATATGCAAGAGAGATAACGAATCTTTTCCACCCGACAAACACACCAGGACCTTATCATCCTCCTAAAAAGATCCTGACACAGTTAGCGAAATTAAGCAAAGGCTATTCGCTATTCTTTGAATGATTGAGCAAAAAGGAGTTCAGCCCGTAATGACCGTAATGAGAAGTAGTTACAAAAGAACAAAAAGGGAAAAAGATCAAAATTTACCTTAATCATATCCAAGCCATGTATTGCTTCAGTGACCCTTTTATACATTTCTAATGGTGGTTTATGCCATCGTAGCTTCATCTCTTCGGATGGAAGCAATTCGCGTCGACGAACAATCACACGTTTGTCCCAATCTTCGATTACCTGAAACAGCAGCAATAGTTGTTTTCTGCACATCCTGAGAGTGTTCAGCCGAGTGACTGTTACGCGTCTGCCGCAACATACACTCTTTCCTTGCTGACACATGCTCTTTTTTCAGCTGCAACACAATTCTCTCATTCCAGAATTTTGCAGAAAACTAGCTCATGTTTTTTTCAAGATCGATTGATTGCTGCGGAGAAAAATCATCATGCACTCCCTCTCCTCTCCGTTAGAAGGAAAAAGAAAAAGAAATACTCATAAAAAGTAGGAAGATTACTGTTAGGAATGTAAATAGTTCCAGTACTTTTCAGATACGGGAACGAAATTTTCAAAAAAAAAATCAAATATAAAAACAAGGTACCTTAGTGCATTTCAGTTCATCATCAGCTTCAGTATCATCCGTTCCTCCTCTTTCACGATCTTCTTGATCCAAAATGCATTGAGGTGTTTCCGCCAAAATACTGCAATCTAAAACAGCACATTCAAGGAAATTCATGCACTTTTTTCACTTGCTTTTATCAAAAATATCGATCGGATAGAGTAATCTCACCTCCTGAATTGAACAGTTCGCATGGTTCACAGTGATCATTGAAATTCAGCTCCTCATTCTCAAGACTAATTTGTTCCTCTGGAAGCTCGTGATCAGCATGACCATTGGTTATTTTGACGTGATCCTTAAACAATGAAGAATTCATGGAAAATGGAACTCACTGATGAAATTGCAGGATCAACTGATCCTGCAATTATGAATTACAATTGAATTAGTTACACAATTATGAACGAAGTCGCATAACTTCAACGACTATGCACGATAACAACGACGGTACAGGTACAAAGGTACAGATTAAAGTGATCCCGAAGAAAATTTGGTTGAATTTGAATTTGATTTGAGTTTGGTTTACCTACGGATTAATACTTGTGATCTCTAGCAATAGAAAATAAAAAGCGAAAAAAAGGAACTCAACAATTTTGAGTACTGTACGGGATCATTGAACGTAGCATATCTTCCGAACTCCACGATTTGGTTTCTACAAGAAATCCACGCGCTACTGATACGTCATAAAACTTGTCCTACCGTAAGCAATGTCTCCGTGTCAGGTTTAAAGTCATCCTCTTCTTTTTCAAACACATTTGAGTAGAATCGTGGTTGGAATGGCACTTTGGGGTGGTTGACAGGTATTTCTCGCGTTCGTTCGGCTACCTAAATTTACCACGCGTCGTGTGGTGTCTTGAAATGTTTGTGGGACCCAAAAAGGAGATGATTAATTTCTATAGAGATCTATTCCAAATAAAATGGTAATACATGTTATAAGTAATTTAATAACCGAACATATGTGCTTTAAGAGCACTATAAATAACAAGATCAAAATTGCGAGCTTGAGTTCCAACATTTTCGTCATCGTATGCGGATGCGTCAGCGCTTAGCAAAAGGCCAAGAACAATAAATACGCAAAAAGCTTAGCGGGCAGAGAACAATAAATATCTATAATGCAGCTGCAATTGACAGTATTATGTAAAAGGTAAACAGAATAACTCTATGGTGTAATGTTGCGTGGGTGATTACTACAAAACTGCGCAGTTCGCAACCACTAGAAAGAAAAAACAAATAAAGAAATATAAAGCGAACCTCTATGGGTAACACGAACCAACGCAAATGTGCATGACGTTCATCGATCGCTGATCTACCGTCAGGAACCACACTCTGGAAAAGCATACTTGCACAAGAGAAACCACCTACTTAACCAAGCAAACAAGCAAGAATTTATAGAAGAAGATTGAGACAGTTTTTTTTTTCAAATTTTACCACTAATTCTTACTCTCTCCAACATTTCGAGACTCTCATCGGCTAGACGATGACCTTCAGCGATCAATCTGTCTGACGGCACTGGGTCGGCAGTGTTTTTCTGAAAACAATTTCAATACTGCGTGAAAAAGGTTAAATACTCGAGAATCAGAAGAAAATGGCATTATACTTATGCAAAAGTTCTGTTTGAAAAAATAAACATAACTACATTCCCTAAGCTAGTAAAAAGTACAGTTTGCATAGAAAAATAACGCGAAAAAAGTTATCACCTTTCTCTCTGCTACTACCATACCATTTCTCGAGAATGTTACATGTCCTAGCCATTTCCTTGCATGGAAAGCGCGCTGCTTGTGGTGATGCCATTCGGCACTTTCACAGTTCATTTGGTACTTGAAAAATCAGTCGTAATTATCGCAGGTGATTCGCTTAATTATAACGGAGTCACATGATTAGAACAAACCAGATGAATGAAATCCGTAGCCCGTTCAGACACGAAGCGAATACATTCGACGAGGTGGTCAATCTAAAATAGGTCTCCTATCTATCAACTATCAATTCAGCGATTTCGCAACTTTCTGCATTTTTTTTTTTGCTCAATCTTTACGACACAGAAAAAAGAAAGAAAAGAAGGAAGACAAGAGGAACAGGGCAGTATAAAAGGAGGGTAAATGCTCTAAAACACAGGAAACTAAAGCAATAAGAAAATCAAGTGAATGAGTTCAAAGATTCTGTCGGGACAAAATGAAACTATGAAGAATTTTCACAGCTATCCGTGCTACAGAATGATAGCTCACCTGCTCATTCGTCCAAAAATACGGTATTGACACTCTGGTGAATCCTGGTCGTAGTACTTCATGAGGAGAGTACTCACCAATTCTTCGAAGATGAGTTCTGTCAAGACCTTCGGATTCTCGAAGAGCTTCCAAATACTCCATAGCTAGCTGAAAAGCAGTAGTTTTTCTTTTAATCTCAACAATTGTTCTTTTAGACTCCATAATATTTATAAAAGAAGCTAAAAAAGCGCAAACGTTGTCAAGAATCAGATATGGCTACTATAAGAACAGGTCACCTACCTGATGTGGAAACAAAAAAAAAGTTTTCTGATGAACGGACAGATATGCGAATTCACAAATTCATATGCAAATAATCATGCAAAAATATATGGAAAGAAAATGAATGATCGAGCGTATGAGCGGATGAAAAGATCAACCTGTTCTTCAATGCCCATCAAATACTGAGCGTATGGTCCTGCACACATACATCCTGCCCGACTTTGTATTCCGAACAAATCGTTTAACAGCGCAGCTATGTAGTTATGATGGAAGAAAAGTCCTGATGGGACATCCTGAAAGGGACCGGATATCAATAATTTAATCAATAATCGATAAATTTCAATTTTCTCTATGAAAAAAGGAAACAGTACCTTGACTAGAAATGAGAATACCGACAGTCTATTTTTCACTGCGGAAGATCCTAAAAGAACCACATTTCTAAGATTTTTCAAGGATCTCAGGAATCGTCTGAAAACAAACAATAAAATTACTAATACAGTAGACTGAAAAAGGTGCTCACTCGGAGTTCTGTTCCTCTAATTTTGCCACCGTGTCCTCTCCTACTGCTCTCTTCAACTTCACAGCAAGCGCCAAACGTATAATTCCTATACTGTCGGGAGTTCCGCCTTCTTCGCGATACTCAGAATCTTTCAAGTACCATTCTCCTGATTGAGAAACCTGTGAGAAACGTACTAAAGCGAACTATACGAACAGATTAAAAGTCACAGAGAGAAACCTACAAAGAATACCGTCCCTCCACCTATTCTTTTCGGACGTGTTGTTCGTATCAACGACTTTTTGACGACCAGTACACCTGATAAATCATGTTTTCAAAGGATATTACAGATGTTGTGGTAGTGCACACCTGGCGTTGATACTCCCCCGATAAATTTGTGTCCTGAGAAGAATACTGCATCAAGCGGTTGCGCTCCGTTCACATTGATTTTGACATAAGGAGCTGCTGATGCATAGTCCCAAACGCATAACGCATTGTACCTAAAAGTAGTCATAAAAGGCAGAGATAAAGATAAGGGATATAACAGGAAAAAAAAGATAAATTGAGGAACTGACACCGTAAAACCCACTTTTTGAGAATTGCGGTGATTTTTTGTACATCCATACAAATTCCTGTAATATTTGAGCAAGCAGTGAAAGCTGCTAAGAGTTCAGATTGAGGATAATCCGATCGAGCTTCGGCTAGAATCCGGGAAAGGTCATCTGAAATACTCCATCCATTCTATGGGATAGAGAGAAGGAAGAAACAGAGAGAAGGAAGCAAAAAGAGCGCGAAAGAGAGACGAAAGAAAGATGGGAGGAAAGAAGGAAGGAAAGAAAAGATAGGAAGGACAAAGTGCCAGAGATCAATCTCACTGAGAATAAAACTCAGTATCCCTACGGAAACACGGACTTTGTTACAGAATGCGCTATCGAAACGAAACGTATACACCTCGTGAAGCGCGTATTCTAGGCGGTTGGAAGCAACTTTAGGGTTTAACAGAACAATGAGTGGCTGGAGAGAACCTCCGGTTTTGCAGCGAAAGAGAAACTAGAAGTGGCAAAGAATATCTCATCAACTACATGAGATATTCATTTTCCGCAGTTTAGCAGTTTTAGTCTGACAGATCAGTGATATATGATTATAAAAAAAAAAACATAAAACGATAAGCACACATACAAAGGGTGTCGAAATCTAGGGTTACGATACTGACCTATATCGATTGTTCCATCGTCAGCCTCTTTTACACAGTAACAAGCTTCAGCTACTAAACGCCATGGAAGCAAATTGGAGTGGTGCTCATGTATCGAATGGATCACAATCTGCAAAAAAAAAGTAAAAGAGACACAGTAACACTTCCTAGTTTGGAATAATTAAAGGCGTATAGCCAAATCAAACAGTCAAACATTAGATTGTAAAATAAGAAAACAAGTTTTCTCAAAACTACCAACTGCAATTCCACATACTAAATTACGTTATCCAAATATGTTTTATGGAAAATGTCAAATTTTTCCGATAAAAAGCAACCTGAAGGCCGGAAATACAGAATTTTTTGTTGCGAGAAAATAGTATGGTCTCTTAGCTTCCAACTTTTCACAGAACAATCTAATAACCTTTAATAACGCATCTTTGACTATCGAAACTTGTTAATCGAAGGTGACAAAAGCCACATCGTTTAAGCTAAGCGGCTATGATCGAGGGAGGACGCCTGCTAGCACAATTCACCGCTGCAATTCACAAATGTCCTACTTCGTCCACAGCCGCTAGCTCAACCGCATCGCATCGAGCGCAGCCGCATACGCAATTGCACCGAATTTCATGTCGTTTCGACCAGACTATATGACAACTAACAGGAACACTTTTACTGAATACACTGAACATAACAACGTGAACCTACTAGGTTTTCAGGTTGCATTAAATGAGTTAGTAATTCAACAGCAGCTGTACTTCCTGTACCGGTGAAAATCACAACATCTTCGTCACCAGCTCCAGTCATTGCGCGTATTTCTTGCCTGCAACAAAAAGTTTTCAAACTGGACAGCTCCAAATTGCAATTTAATTCAAAAAAAATAATTGAATAGCATTTTAAAAATTAATTTCAATAGCGAACTAATATAAATTTGCGTGACCATACCTACCTGGCCTCATGAACGAAAAGTGTTGTCTGTTCAGATGTCACCGTTACTGAGCTGTGAGTGTTTCCATAAAGTGGTAGTACATTATCCACAATATATTCCTCAATAGATCGAATAGCTCTTGAAGAGGCAGTATAATCACAGTAAATAGCTAGAAAACAAAATACTAATGGATGAGGCCTGCGCTTTTCAGTGAAATCTCTCCACCAAACCTTGTCGTTGACCAAACGGCGTCTCTATCACCGCATTGTGCCCAATTTCGTTATCTTTTATCCATGGCAGGAGGTCGACGGAAGTGGGTGAGGCTCCAGCGAACGAATTTATTCCCTCGATTTCAGGCACTCGTTCTCCGAACAGTCGTTGCATCACAGCAACCGAACTACTGGAGTCCTTCAATAAAGATACTGCTACCAGAGATATCGGGAAATGAAATTGGATTGTGGAGGAAAAAACTGCTACTACTGAATGCTACACTAGTTTTAGAGTTTGATGTTGCGGATACATAGTCGGGTCAAAACGACATGAATCACGCGTGCAGTTGCGGTGCACTTGCGTACGCGCTTGAAACGACTTGGTGGAGGCAGCAGTTGGAATCGAAGTGGGAACGTCACATACTGCAGCGATGGATGGTTCCAGCAGGGGTTTCACCACGTTCTAGCAGCTAGGTTCCACCTAACCGCCTCGAGAGAACCCGCATACGCAACTGCACGGTGCTTCATGTCGTTTTGACCCTACTATGCTCAGCGTCGAAAGTGTACGACCGGGCCAGCGTGAAGCGGATTCAATCGATTGAAACAACTTAGAGAGAAGGAAGTGTATGTCTAGCAAATAAAGAATGTGCGCTGCTTCATCGCAACAACCGGACTAAACAAGTTCGAAGGTTGCTGTACCTGAACACTAACGTTTCCGAGAAAAAAGATCCTATTATTTTTATCTTTTATTTCAATTAGCTAGGTTCCAAATCCAATTCAAACCCAATGCAAAGTAGAACTGTCTCAAGGGTGAACATGACTTTATACATTGAAACTTATACTCGGGTCAAAACGACCTGAAGCTCGGTGCAGTTACGCGGCTGCGCTCTAAACGGTTGCGATCGAGGTGGGACCATGGCTAGCACCACTCGTCGCTTCAGTAAGAGTGAGGGTAGCTGATGGTCTCACCTCGATCCTAACCGTTAGTTGCACAGTGCCGTTTCGAACGCACCCTCCTACGCAACCACATCGAGCTTCAGGTCGCCTTGACCCGACTATACAATCGTATTTGCAACAACAAGATTAAGTTGCTCGAGTTTCTTCAACAGCGTTTCCAAGAAAACACCAGCCTGTATAGAATATGCAACGATATGACGATAATCTTTTCCGCATCTCCTTAAAGCCACATGACATAACAATTTATAATCAAATACATTAGGCAACACACTTTAATAACGATAGTGGCAGGTTAGAAAAAAATTACCAGAAACCAGCGAAACAATGAATAAATACAGGAGGAAAAAAAAAACTTATTCAGAGATCATCACATTTATACATCAAGCTTTCTCTCCCATACAGTTACTTCTTCACTGATTCTGTTGACTGTAACTGCACAGATTCTAAGGCGTGACGAATTTCCTGGATTACGGATTGTACAGCCGCATTTTGCACATGACTCCAACGTTGACCGCTTCACTGGGCATTAGCATTTTCTCTCATTACATCTGATCTCACTATGCTTAATAACGAGGACCAAGGGAAAGGATAGCAACACCCAAAATGAGAAGTGGGGGATAGACTATCGTGCATAGTTGAGCAGTGGAAAAAGTATAATTCTTATATTCTAATAAACCAATTTCATGAAACAACACTATACCCTTCTGTATGTAATAAACAACCACTTAAGCGTACTTAATCCGCTAAGTAATTCGCATCAACAGAGCTTAGGGGAAGGGAGAGAAAGTGACCGCTAGAGTGAAATAGTGTGCCTCAGCGGTAACCCCGCAGAAATTCTGTTTTTTTTTTTTGAAGTGATCTATAGGTCAAGTGACAATTAAATAGCGCGGTGAAAATAAAATGCGGAAAATCCTAAAGTTCTAAATAGCAACATTAACCAGTGAAACCTCCAAGTCATTTGTTTCTTAATTCATTAAAAGGATATAAAAATCTGTGAAAGTACGGTAACACTCAAAAATATGATGTAAACTGTACTAATGAGGAATTGAAGAAATCAACGTCGTATTTCATACATAAATACCAGAAATGCACAAGCAAACGACGTTCGTTCTCCTACATTGCGTTGTGTACGGAAGCCCGTCTAGTTATTTCTATGTTCTAAGATTGAAATACCGCGTTATTTGGCACGCCTTTCCCTACAAATAGTCAAATAACTGATGTTTGACGGACAAAACGGAAGCCTAAACAACAGTAATGATAATGAGATACAGAACTGAGGATGCAAAATCAAATAAAGTATATAATGGATGACGAAATGAAAAGATCACAATGCCAACTAGTTCATAAAAGCAACAACAAAGAAGAAATAGAGAACGAAAGACTCGCTTCATTACAACTTGAAGTTGGCTTTTTCTCCGAGGTTCAATTGATGAGGTAGATCAAATGGCAATTTCCAGAAAGTTATCTGCGTAACGTGTCCCGTAGTAAGCAGCTGTGCACTTCCTGCTACTTGTTCGTTGATCGTTGAATCATCTAAAAAATGTAGTCCGCTTTACAAGATTCAGAGAATTAGTTTGTGCTCCTTCAAAGAAGTAACCTACGGAGAAAATCCACAAATAATTTCAGGAGAAACCTTGATGATTGCAACTAATCCGAAAGCATTTCACCCACATTTTCAGTTCTTTTGCGATACAGTTGCACTTCTTACAGAAATACCTTTCATGTAAAAAAAGTTATGAAGGAAAAACTACTTCAACCACTTTAACAATCCCAACATATCGTCTTCAAGGAGGTCGAAAAATTACAAAGTTTATTCGTTGCCTTCATTTCACCACGTTATAATAGGATGGATGAGTTTTTTTTTTTTTTTTTTTTTTAAAGCGTAAGTGACAAGAGACCAGTAAATAGTGGAAAATCGACAACTAACGCCAAAACAACACGCAAAGTGATAACCATACCTGGGATAGTCGTGCTAGAATTCCATCAACACCGAAGGTGCCGGTCCAACTCCTTCAGCAGTTTTTCGGTGTTTCCGTTCTTCATCCTTCTTAATCAGAAGTTCAGCAAATTTCAAAATGTTTCAAGACTAAGTGAAGTATTCACTCAAGATTTTTGAAAATCGCACTTTAAAGTCCACAAGTTCGTCAATCGTTAATTTTAAAAAATCAAGGTAAGTAATTTAGATCATACTAAACAGGTTGTTTCTGAAAAAAAAAACACTCGAAAAAGTGACTTAAAAGTTGAAATTAGGAGGAACCACCTTGTCTTTCTTCTTTTTATCCTTCTTCTTCTTTTTCTCCTTCTTTTCACTTTTGTGTTTCTTCCGTTCCGGTTCATCGCCTGGAAATTCAGAGAATCCGAAACGATTCGGAAATATAAGGTTATTTTAGGTTAGGTTATATTGCCGTTTTTTAGGTTATGCAGAGGTATTTTTATTATAGAATGTTGTTAAAAAAACACAAAAAGTTCTCGAAAAAAGTCTAATTCTACTCAAAAAACGAGACAAGTCAATTTGACTTCCTAAAGGCATATTATTATCTTTTAGGAAACAACCTCACCATCCAAACTATCCAAAGAGTTCTTGTACCTCTGCCCTGCGCTGTAGTCCTTCCGTTCCATGTCATATATAACCGGGATCCCGTCACCTTCACGTTTCTTCTCAAACAAGTATCGATACCTCAAAAACAAGAATACATGGCTACAAAACACGAACTCCAAATAAGAAAACAATTAGTGAGTTGGAAATGGCCTAGTAAGTAGCTACAATCGTAAATAAGGCAACCTAGGAGTCATTACAAGTCCAATATTATCGAGATGCTGCTACTTACTACATATGTATGTGATATAATATTTTACTACATGCAATCTGAATGAGAATTCGAAACTTAAAATTGATTTTAAAAAGAAGTACTGAGTAAGATCTATCAAAAGAAGAAATCTGATGCTCACCGTTCGTCTACTGGACCAGGAGTTAGACGAAAACCACTCATCGCTGAAGAAGACAGAGTATTGATCTCCTTACCAGTGATTGGTGGTTTTTCAACTAACATCTTCAGGGAGCTGAAAAATCACCATTTCTAAAGACAGAATGAACTAGTATGCGCTTAATTCTTTTTCCAAAGCTTTCTATTATGTTTGGGCTAAGCACTAATATTAGGATAATTACATGAGCGACCAGAACTACGGACAACGTGTTAAAAGCCAGACATATGGATTTCAGTTTCAATCTCGAAAAAAGGAGTTATAAACTAAATAAAATCATGATCAAATCAGCTTTGAATGAATTGAATGAAAAAAAGATTATCTCTTCACTATCTGAGCTTGAACTAGACACAAGATAACTATAACCAAACTAGAAAATACTATTAGGCTTAGACTTATAATCGACTATCTGTTAGACTCATAATCTATGAACTGAAGACTAACACAACAAAGAATTTAAAAAAAAGACATCCGGTTTTTCTGTCTAAAGCAGCACCGAACCAGAATTAAATTAGAAAAAAGAAGCAATTAAGAGGGATGCCAGTTAAAAACCATGGAAGAAAATAACATTTAGAAAAAAAAAAAACGACAAAGAAGCATTACCTGATGTCTTGCGCCTGAGAAAAATTGAAATTTCCGTAGATTTGCGGTAAAAACGAGTTCAAATCCTCGCGCATCTTCTTAGCACCACAGTATCGACTGTAGACAGCTCCAAGATCATATGCAGTCAATAGATCTGAGCTTCCTAGCATTGGACTTTTCGCTGGAAGACAAGACGGCTTTGTAAGAAGGGAACAAACAAATTTTAATTTAATCATGAAATGAAAGATCGGAACAAAAAAAAAAAAGAAAAACAAGTTTTAAAACGAAGACGATAATGTCATGACTTACGTGGAAGTTCTGGTTTCAAAGTATAGAACGGCGTAACTGTTACTGCCGTAGCCGCACCAGTTTTGAACGAAATCTTCGTCCTGAATTTTGGGACGAAATATTGGAAGAATTGAAGAATAATTGAAGAAAAATAAGATATAAATACATATAAAATACACAATATGAACAATCTTATGTGTTTACTTTAGCGAAAGAGTTGAAATGGCAGGCGACGAGTGAGCAGGCAATGATGAACCCCATGATCCATCGCCCATTCCAAGCTCTACAGCAATCGTCTGAAATAACCTGAATAACTATATGGGAATACACAAACTTAGCCCAAGATAACTTTTTAAAGACATTTTTCAATGAAATCCAAAGCAAACGGTTTGAGCAACAATAACAACGGTGATGAGGATGAAATTCAAAGATAAAGAAAGTGGGGTGGGGATAAATGATTGCTAAACAATGAAAGATTGAGCTTGTAAACGGCACAGTAAATAAATATTAAACAGGCTTTTGTATGACTATTTCATATATTAATATGAATAAATAATGAAAGAATTCGGAAGAATGAATAAATAGAAACTGAACAGAAAAGATACTCTCGCAAAAATCAAAAGTTCACAAATGTACGATTGTAATAAATGTGTAATAAATACAAATAATTACACGATGCAATTGTATATTAACTTGTGCACAAAGACAAGCACTTTTCTACAGGCACCATTTCGATAACGAAAAAAAAAGATATTGTACTGATAAGGAAGGGCAAAAGTAAAACGCTTTGTAAAGACTTCCTCGTTAATTTCTCTCTAAAAAAACATATGCTTGCTTTCCTCATGTTTTTAATATGGTTAACTGCTGTCCCTTACATGAAAAATGCATATGAAAGAAGAAATATAATATTTCACATCGTTTTCATTAATGGGAACTACTTCCGCAGAATATTGATCCACATCAATCGTAAACGGGAGATCGCAATGTTCGCCCATTTCTTGACGAAATAATCGTCAGTTATGTGTCCGGAATGGGTTTGAATGCAGAGTTCGCGGTACGACCCCTTCTCTAAGCTACAAACCTAGCATTTCCCACCAGATAACAAAAAAAAAACAAGCAAATTCTAGGAATCCTGAGAAAATAACATTAGACATCAAGCTTCAGGTGCCTGCTTGCATGCCCACTGCTTAGATATTGTGCTGATCTACGCACAGAGTTCTTAAAACTACATCAGAAACTCATTAAATGCACCATTAAATCCGTTAAATGCAGTCAACGTATCAACGACAAATAAATTTGTACGTAAAATATTTAGCATGCGCTCCATTGAAGACGTAATTTTGCAGACTTTTTATTCCTCACAGTTGATCGTTCATGTCTCATATGTCATCGTTTTCTTGCTCTCTTATTGCTTTCTGCTTTATTTTTCGGTCCTGCGTTTATTTTTTACTGTTATTGTTTAGATTTCGCTTATTTTGATAGGTTTGTGTGATTTATTGAAGATTTAAGTTTTTCTTCTAGGCAACTAATGTTTTCAATGGTATCAAATCCTGAATCACCGCCAACAACAAGCTCACCGTTCGGATTCGGATCCTCGTCCGCTTCTCCATTTAGGTAGCTTTATGAACTATTTTGAATTCCGTTTTTGTTTTTATTTTTTATTTTTGTAATAACTTTGTTTTGAACACAATAAACAATATTATAACACGATCTGTGTGCATCTCTATAACAGCTGTTTACCTATTACTTTTCATTGCTCCTCAAACACCTGATCTCGATGATGAACGATCGATTTATATGTCACCCACGCCGGTTAGTCGCAGTTTGAAAGCAGGTTCGTAAACTTCATTATTTCCCGTTATTTTTTTAAGCGTCATGTCGTTGTCATGATTTACTTATCTTTGTCAATCCGAAGGTTATTAGTATTGAAATACCAAGTTCTCAAACTGATCTCATCTTCATTATTTGAGGATGATTCGCTTCCCGACATTTATATACCCAGAAAACACATAAATTCGTTAAGGTTATTCTCTAAATGAATTAAGAGATTGTTTTTCCGCGAGTGGAATGTAGTTGGTGGGAGGCACCCAGTCGCGCTCTTATTTCTGGAAGTAAGAACAACTAAGAAAAGAAGTAAGGAACTAAATCAGTCTGTTCTTTAAGACCTAAACATTAGTCTTACAGGATCTATAACGTGTAAACTAATACTAAAGTTACTAAGGGAGAAAAGAAAGTTAGAACTTTCAGAAATATGGACATGACTAAGTCCTCCCTCCCTTTCCCAATGACATTTTCTGTTTTCTTGTTTAATCGTTTCTACACAACTTAAAGTTATTGTTGTTTAGTAGTAGTTAAACAATGCAGCGTACTTTTGCCTTTCATGCCTATTATCAGTTTTTTTTTTGTGGTATAGTCAGGTTAAAATGGCCCAGGTAGCGGTGCAGTTGCGTAAACTGCTGCGCTCGAAGCGGTGCGGTGGAGCGGGGGATTCGGATCGAGGTGGAACCCTCGCTTTCTACACCCATTCTTGTAGTTCGAGTTAAGCTAGTGATGGTCCCACCTCGATCCCAACCGCTTGCTGCATCTCGTCGCTTCACTTACGCAATTGAACCACGTTCCAGGTCACTTTGACTCGACTATGCCTCTTTTCAATTTCGAATGTTTAAACTTTGAATTCATGCACTGACTGTGATAAGCTAAGTTTAGATAATGTGAAAGAGATCTATTTCAAAGCTTACGTCGATGAAAAACTTGATGTACATAAGAAGGAGTTAGAAGAAGGTGATTGTTTATGTTTTATCCTTAATTATTGTTATTTTCTATGTATTCCACGAGTTTTCGTGTTCTACATTGGTGATTTTATGTTCAGAATTACATCAAAGTCGAATGCGAGCTCTGGAGCAAGCGCTTGAAGAAGCCAAAAAAGAAAGTTGGATGTATAAACCAATGGATTTCTGAATATTTTGACGATTTTTATACGAGTAACTAAAGACCGCAAACAGTTTGGACTTTGTTGTTGTCTTGTTCAATCGTTTTCGAATTATTGAGCATAAGGAGTGAGGTCAGGTCCCGCATAGATATCCAATTCGATTTGGGTTGTTGTTCTGCTTATTCAAAGTTCTCTGTTTATTCTGCTTATGTGCTGTGAACGGAATCTTAGTGGTACTGTATAGAGAAGGTCTTGGGACGATTTTATGTACAGAAATTGGAATGACTTGTTGTGATTCCCTTTTGATTTCTTGTTCGTTGATTCTTTGCTATTCATTGTAAATACTAAATACAACATTACAGATGATACGAGTTTCCTAAATAAATCTTTTAAAGGCTACTTTTTTTCAAACATGCAGATTATAAACAGTAGTTTAACTGTTTAAAAGTAGCCCCTAAAAACTTGCTTAACCTTTTCCTCTTTGCTCGAACAAAATAATTTTGTGGAGCTATGATCACGAAAACAGTAGGAAGTTCATTATGAGAATCCGTAGTAGTTGTGAAAGATTGCTATGGTAGACATATGAGCGAAATGTCCCCCGAGGAGGGAATCAATCCTCAGGTGGAACATGTGGAAGTTACTAAGATGCTGAAGGTGCGCTTGAAGCTACTAAGCTCGCGGCCCTTAAACCTGAGCATTCGTTTAAGAGGATCCAGAACAGGCTAAGGCTAAGGTTACTAAGGTTTGGTTTGGATTGATCCCTTCGATGCACATAGTGCCTACGTATATTCTTATATCCAATGATCAGCGGGCAAGTCATATAAATTTCGACGAATTTCCCAAAGATTCGAAGGTTTCCTTGAAGTTTCCAGGGATTTGAGGGTAATGATGCGACTTTTTAGATTTTTTTGGAACAATCCCGTGAAAGCTGTCTAATATTTTACCTTCCTTTGAGTCTATAAACTATTATGTAGAAAATTCAATCATTTCGTTTTGTTTTGTTATTGATATTGTTTTTTTCTTTGTTGCGAGATGATGTAGTTCAGTATTTCGAGTGGACTCTCAAAGAAACCTATTTTGCTGTTGGAAAGTCTTTGAACTAGGAGGAAAAGATAGGTTTAAAGGTGTAGATTACGAGTAGAACTATGTTCTTGTTTAGTTCTCCTTAACCATCTCGAAAAATGGCGTCGGAAACGGCATTCCTGGACGAATTTTCCTACGAGACACGGTGTTACGCACTATGTATTGCTATTGCTACTCTACAGACTGTATCTGCGAGTGAGCGCACTTTAACCAATGAGGTTTCTTCAGTGGCCAATAGAAGTTAAACGATGAATAGAGAATCAGCGGATGCGTTACAAGAGTGGAGTTATAAGGTGCCTCGTAGGGAAATTCGATCGACAAGGCTGTTTCTCACGCCATTTTTAGGACAATTAGGGAGGGCATGAGCGTGAACACATTTATACTCGTAATCTACACCGCCTACAGTATCGTTTCGTGACGGGGGACCCAAGATCCGTGTTATAGTGCCTTCAAATAGTGAGAATGATGGCGTCAAGAAAGAAATATTCAGAAACAGTACAGTTGAGAATATTATGCCCTTTCTTTCTTTTTTCTAATATTTTCTCACTCATTCACACATTTCCCTTCCAGAAATAGAAATCTCAGTTCCGCAAAAATCCATGGATTCATCCGATTTCTCGCTTTTCTTACGCTTTTGCAGCTGCTGAACGCTATTTTTCAGCGTCACATCAGTTCTGGAATACCTTCTGTCATCTGTTGGCTGTCGCCGAGTCCACCACTTTATTATCTCACCTAGTAATCTCATCGTTTTATCCTTTTCCAATGGGGAAATCAACAGTTTCCTCACATATTCATCATTTTGGTGCTTCACCAACACATTCTTCGCATGCTTTTCACGTGAATTATTCTTCGTGGTGTTTTTTTTTGGATCATTATTACAATAAGTTTTTTCGGAGTTTACAGTTTTATGTTCTTACCTGGTTGTTAATGCTGTGAATGATTATGTAAGGAAGCGGCTCACATTAAAGGTGCTTAGTGAATGGGTCGCCAGAAGCGTGGGGATGCCGCCAGGTTCCTCCGGCGACTAACATCCACTGAAATTTATCAGCTGTTGGACGGACCTCAATGAATTTCGTGGATTCTCGTGGATGAACTTATTCTCGAGTACAGTAATCCAGTTCCAGAAACTATCAGATACAGAAAAATGATAGTGTCTTCGATGCTGTACATGATTGTATAAGGGAAATTTACGATTAGCCGATTGTTTATTTATGACCGAATGGGAATCTCCTACGGGAACTTACACGGTGTCCTGAGGTGATTCAGGCAAAAGTGTGACACTAAAAATCTTCTACTAAGTGGATGCTTTTTAAGCTTTATTTTATCAAAATTTTATTTTTGAAATATGGAAAATTCTTGGTAGGACGAGATTTAAAAATACTTAGAGGTAATAGAGTGGTTACTTCGGTAACTAATTCTAGTTTAATTTAGTTAATTAGTTTAGTTTAATTAAGTTAATTAGTTTAATTCGAGATTTAAAGTCAATTAAAGGTGACAGAGGGGTTACACAGGTGACTGAGTCTGGTTTTTCTCGAAGTTTGATTAACAAAATTCGGTTAAATTTTAACAGGTAAGTTGTATTAAAATTGTAAGAATACCCCCAAAAGTTGATTCAACTTTTACCATTTAAATTCCGTTGAAGTTGAAAAGAAATCCTTTACTAAAGAGACAAGAAAGTTAGATTCGAAAAACCATACCATGTGATTCCACCGACCTCTCCCCATTCCCCTTCTCTCCTATTCGTTTTTCCTTTGATTCTTTCTCTTTTCTTTTTTTTTTGGTTTTTTTTTTGTGTAATGACTCGATTCATCCTATAATTGTTGAGTTTTTGATATGATCCTACATTCTACATATTTAGCCACTAGAAAAAGATTAGATGTTTCCAGATAAAGATTTTTAAATTATTCATCTGTTTTTTATTGCGTTAATATTTTTCTAAAACAAAAAAGAAACTGCTTTTATATTATATGTCCAAGAATGTGTTCAATGAGAAGAAAAATCACAAGGAAATTTTCAAACAAACGTTTTTTTAAGTGTTTTTTTTATGATAACAATTAATTGGCAGCCATTAGTTAGTAGGTATATTGGAAAATTTATAGGTAATTGAGAATTTCCTTCTGGAATTCCTGGGAATCCGCTTCAGCTCCGATGAAATTCATTACCTCACCGGAACTCTACGAAACTTTTGAATTTTTTATTGTTGGCAAATAGTAGGCTTTAGAGAGAATTCTGGTGGGGAAACAATAACAATACATAATTAAATTATCAGTGGTACATACATAACAAAATAAAGGAAAACAAATAACGGAAACAAAATAAACAAGAAAAAACATATATAAAAACATATATATATATATATATATATATAAATGATAATAATAAATAATGATACATAATTGAATTGATCCCGAGAACAACTAAATTCCCTCAAATGTGGTCGGATTAACAAGTTACTGTACGTATGTCCCCGAAACGACAATACAGTTTCCATATGTGTCCTTTAATTATTCCAATAGTATTCTCAAATTAACACTTACGTATGTGGAACTTTATGCACTTAAATTATCCCTAATCTCATAGTGTTGATCCTGTTATCTGTATCTGTATCTGGTACCTGGAATAAAGCGCTAATCCGCTTAAAATCGTGTACGATCGCTGCCGGCAATCGCAGCGATTCGACGTGGGCGATAAATTGCAGAGATAATTCTGGAAGATGGCACATATACATGGTCATCTATTATATAATTGACAATAGGTTTAGATGGTAGGCGCAATTGTGAGAACGATTCGTAATCGCAGCTCCAGAATCCAATGTGTTTGTCCTTGATAGAATAAAAAAAATAGATGCGATAGAAATGAACCATGCAGCATTTTCAGGAGTGATTTCATATTTTTTGCACTTTTTTTGTTATTTGATTCTGTCTCTATGGAAGAAATAGATAGTAAATTAGTATGTTACTAACTCAGCAATCACTTCTTTATATTTTACTTGGCCTTGATGCAACGATACTTCGTTGGAGGATCCAGCAGTTTGCATACACGATAATTTTCATTGCTAGAACCTATTAATATTTTCTTTTTGGTGCATGCAAATACCGCTTAGTTAATTTCCTCTACGGAAACCTAATGCAATGCCATCGTTTAGTTGCAGGACCCAACCTTTTTTTTTGGATAAACACTCCCAACTAGAACTGACTCGAATGAATGGATGTGTATTTCCGCTGCGTGAGAAATTTCTCCGTAAATTCTTTTTTTTCTCTGCCGGATAGCGGTATATCCTTCTCAATCCCATTTTTTGCTGTTATCCAGTATGTTTATCCACTTGAATAAATGGTACTGGATCCAGGACTGACTTGTGAGTAATTCCAGAAGATTTACTTCGTATCAGGACCCACAACATGTATTTTCATCGCAACACTTTTATCCCGATGGCGGCACATTTAGAAGGTCGTTATCACGAAATCCAATGCCCCGACCAAGCGCGTGCGCCCTTTTGGCAAGGTGCCAACTCCTACGGATAGCCCAGTGTTAGATAACGAACTGGTTGCTATCTCTTTCATGTTTCCGCATAAATATGTATCGGTAAAGTATGTAGTAATTACAATGTAATGATTTATAGTAATGATTACATCACATAACACTAATAATATAATATATAATCACAAATAGGTCAAGAACAGCCGCTTTAAGAAAAAAATACCGTAACGTAATGAAAAAATAAAAGGTAAAGTGGAGAGAATGCCGTTCTCTGTGGAGCAGAGGTGTTTGAAAAATAATCACCAATACAAAGCCATAAGAAATTGTAGTGGTTCCTTTATTTCTATTAAATTCATCATAGAAAACATTTTACCTAGTTTTTTTTTGCGAAGATTAAATGCTAAAGAATTTCCCAAGGGTTTTTTTAAACTAGAACTTAAAAAACATTATTAAAGAAGAACATTTTTAAATGGTGATGGTCTCTGACAGTGCTCAGATTATTTATTCGAATTATTCATTTATTTAGCATATCCTTCAAATAATTGCAACGAAGGGCCAACGTTTTTGTATAAAAGTAAAACTTTGGCGAAATTCTAGTGAGCTCTGCGCTTTCTTGTTTGTTTCTGTTTTCTGTTTTGTGGCACACCTATAAAATTTGAAATAAATAGGTTTAAAAATAAATTAATGTTTGCCTGCATAAAGTGCAGTAAAGTGGATTTAATGTACTCGAATAACTTTTGGAACTAGTTCATAGATATGATGATTAAGTAAGGAGAAAAAATGTATTAACAATAATTTATTCCAGTTTTCGAAGAAACATTTTTGAAAAAATAAAATACCGGATCTGTTATAAGACAAATAATTAGTTGTTGAGATTACATTAAAAATGATTATTGAAATTTTTAATCCAATCAGATAATAGTGGATCAATGAGTGTAGAGTTCCTATAAAAATACAAAATTATAACGCCAGAAATTAAAAAAAATCCGGGAAACTTGCCGCAGGAAACTCAGCGGAGTGTAAGTATAAGAAGCATAGAAAATAGCAGGATTACTCCGCTAATACTTAACACCTGGGGGTATTCTTCAGTTTAATTCGACCTGTTTGTCAATCCGCTTGTTTTCTACGAAATTTCAGTTCTAATCTTTTTCTTCTAACTGATCATATCCTGAAAAAAATGCTTTACAGAGTAGTATGGAATAATAGGTCCCGTTTTACAAAATTTCCACATAAATGGTCTATACTTCATATCCGTGCAATACGTCAGTACTTTTTTTAAATCCTGCTGCTCCTACAGTCGGGGCTGTCGGATTTCCGAACATTTCAATTGGTTTACTCGATTTTTTCTGGAAAACAACTATACAAACTTATTGGTTCTAAGCGATTTATAGTGTAAATCTTAACCATGTTTTTGCGGAGAGGAGTTTTTTCTTTTAAAAAGAAATTAAATAAGAGGAAAGGTAAACTGGTACGGACTGCGTCATGAAGATGAAATTTAAGATTAAAATTTTGTTTAGTTTTTCTGCATCTCTGTTTACTAAGTACAACGTTTCCATTCTATTCGTACAACATCAAGGATGTGATAAAACCACCGTCGGGTCCTGAGGTGATTTCATTATCAGCCACCCAATGGTCGGTTTCTCTTAGCGGGGGTGTTTCTAGGTGTGAATCATATCGTTGTCGGCGCAGATCAAACTCGACAGACGCGTGCCGCCATCGAAGGGGCGTGGCCGACAGGGCGCCGCTACCGTCGCATCGCAACCAATCAGCAGCGTCGACGTTTTCGACAGGGGCGGAGTTTGATGGGAAGGCGCTATCGCCGTTACAGTTCATAGACGCTTTTGTGTTCGTTGCCTAAATAAAAACATGGAACCAAGCGTACGATTGGTTAACGAGGATCTATGGACGAAATTCCATGAGAACACCACTGAAATGGTGGTCACGAAAACTGGCAGGTTGGTTAATTCACTATTCAAGTGTTTTCCTACGTTTATAGTGATATATTCCAATTTTTTACAGTACCTTCTAATAATATCCATGGTTTTCGTTCTATTCTTGGATATTCGTTGTGTTTACCTATGTGTTACTTTCCAGTTAAGCCTCTTCGACAAAGTTTTCCTTCTCTAATTTCAGAAAAATGTTCCCCAAATTGGAATACTCGATAGAAGGACTAAAAGCCAGTCAAGCCTATGGATTAGTCCTTCAAATTGAGCAAATTGATGAGAATCGGTGAGGGAATTTATCCTTATGGAGTTCTACCCTTTTAATCCAGTTATTTTATCCATTTCGGGTCTACGTTTAAACCAATGTACCGTACTGAATCGGTAACACTCTGAAACTTCCATAGATTTATTCATTACACGCTCCTCACTCGTCCTTTAAAGAGATTTGCAGAAATTTCCCTAACCACTTATCTATCGCTCTGCCAATTACGTAGTTGAAAATTGACCTTACGAGAATTTCAGTTTGTTATTTATTTTAAAAACATGGCAACAAAGTTGCGCACAAACGTTCTTCTGTCAAAACGTTCAAAATGTTCATTTAAATTTTTCAAAACTAGTCCTCCTACTTAGGTTACTAAAGTTTAATTAGTAAAATTAGCATTAAGAGTCGAATTTTAAACGGATTCTCTTTTGAGCAATAAATCTAGGCAAAAAAAAAACCATCTACACCTCAGTATGGGACTTTTCGTATGCGCAAGAAGTACATACATGTTTGGAAGGAAGAAACTAGAATGTCCGTTCCGGTAATCTTCTGATCAACGAATCCTACAATTTTCTGCAATAATTTGCCTGATTTAATAAAAAATGGATAATATGTAATTAGTAATCCATGAAAAATGGTTTTAATGCTGAATTTCCGCCATTCGCATATTCATTATTGATCTTTTTCAATATTGACACTATTTTCAATTACAGTATCTTTGTTGACACTATTTTCAGTTACAGTAATAGCATAAAGAAGCGTCGTCGAGCGTCTTTGTATTTTATAAGCATCAACATCAGCTATCACTGCATATTCGTGTTACAAAAGGTCGTATCGGTGCGCGCAAACGAATACGGCACCGTAATTTTCACCGTATAGTTATTTATTTCCCCGCGAATAGCGAGATAGCACTGCCGTCGGTCGCGAGAAGAGAGTTTTGAACTGTTTCTTTGCGAATCCAATGACTACAATTTCTTCTGGGATTCATTTTATCCAAAGAATCCCATCCTCAAAAGAAATGAACGTCAGTTTAACCAAGTTCATATACATAAATCATCTTATGCGTTATAGAAATAAAATTTACTCTTATTTGATCTTTTAAATTATGGGAGGCTATCGAGTTGTTTACGGCTTGAAATGTTTTCCCCTTCCTGAAAATATCTCGCATCATTCGGGTAAGCTTAAAATTTATGTTTCCCGACCCAAAACTACCCGAAAGAACTCATTTTCTTTCCTCGTAGAGTAAATTTAGAACATATTAGTTATTTAAGTTTAATTTAAAGTAAAAAAAAATAGTTTTTGACAAAAGACATTTTTTCTCTTTTTTCGTTTAAACCAATGTTTTCCAAACAATACCAGTAATTGCATATTAAAACAATATTAATAAATGTTGAGTTAATAATAATAACAGTAATAATAACGAACAATAATAATTAATAAATAGTTATAGTATAATAACATCTGTGGGCAAAAAATAAAATGTGATGATAAATAATAAACAATATAAATAGTACAATAATGAATGTAATAATAAGTATAATAAAATAATGAATAATAGTGTCATATCTGCAGATATTTGCATCACAGTAGGAGGATAATTTTGTTTTGTTTTGATGAACAAACAAGATTTTTCGAACAATAACAATAATAGTGCACCAAGTACGACTCCCAGTAAACCTCAGCATGCTGATGTTTCTGGATTTGCTTTCTTTAGTAATTAAAATAATAACGAGTAGAGAGAAATAACTACAATAACAAATAATTATACTATAATAAATAATAGTACCTATAATAATACAAGTATTGTATCTACAAATATTTTTCCATGTTTTAGATACAAATTCTCCGGTGGAGAATGGAGTGCGGCGGGACGTGGTGAAAATGGTGGTGTCGCTAAGAATGTGATGCACCATGATGGTGTGATGCCGGGCGCACATTGGATGCGTCAAGCGGTGAACTTCGAACGCGTCAAAATCACAAACAATCCGAATGATACGAATCCAAGTCATGTAGGTTTTAAATTTCAAAATAAGAGTCCCGAGAAAAGCTCATAGGTTTATTTGTTTACTTGGAAGACATCCATAAGTGGTGCGTAAAATAGAAAGCATAAATAAAAACAGCAGAGCTCATTCGAATTTCGTCAAGGTGCGCAGAAAGGATAGCCCTTTATAACACATTTTGTAATGGATTGACAGGTAATTCTTCTCCTGCTACAGAAATCCTGAGAAACCCTCACTTCAGATCCTTCTCCTAAACCCTGAACGCTACAGTAGATAAACCAGGTTACGAGGGTTTGGGTGGATGACCACAAAATCCAGAACGGACAAGTCCGTTAAGGGACCTGGGGGAACGGTTGGGAGGACCTCAAGCGGAAGGGCCCACTAACCTGGGTATCCTTGAACGGCTAACCACCATTAGGAGAGAATAAGGATCAATTCTAGGGACGATCCTGAAAAAGAGCATCTCAAAGAAGAATTCCAGTTAGGTATTGTCGCAAGAAAAAACAACAGGAAGGCAGAACCGTAGGTTCCAGACAATCCCAGAAACTTTCTCTCTGTTTGCGAAATTTCGTTTCCGTTCTGGATTCCAGGAAATCAGCTGAGGACTGTATCGATATACCACCTATTCCTTTTTTGCATCCTTTCCCTAAATCGGTCACTAACGGCTGATCGAGCGTAATTAAGTTGTAAAAGTCATTGTGGACATGACTTATACATTGGGATCCTAAGATTAATTAGCCGACTTACGCCTATCTGATCTAATGTATGTAAATCTTGATGAATGCATGATTTATTAGCATGGATAATTGCCTAACTGTTGTCAGCGATGGTAAATCACACATTTTTCGGTTTAACTCCAAAAACCCTATCCTTTTTCAATGCTGGAACACTGTTCATACCTATGCGATAGGGCAGAGTCTCTTTTATATATGAGGTTGATGCGTAAACATTTTTTAAATTGTTTTTTTTTTAAATTTAAACTCGTGCACAAAAAAGAGAGTTCAGTGTTATAAAGTACGTCATTTGAAAAAAAAATTTCTTTCTCTACAGAAGGGAATCTTTAGCTGTTGTCCTTTTGTTTTTGCTTTTGTGTAATTTAATTTCTGTCAATTTTTAGATCGATGTAACAGACTTAGCATACAATATACGTAGTTAAAAACGTTTTCTTTGGTTAGAATAAAATTTAGAGCTTTTCTGCCTCCTAAAATCAATAACTCCAGAGGCAGTTCAATGATCATTGACTTGTAGGATTAGCTTTTAATTATCTGTCGCTGATAACGATCAATTGTCGAAGTCGTTTGCACACTCATTCCAATCAATACAACTGTTCCGTACGCGAAATGAAATTAAAATATAGGTACTGTAAACGGTATGCGCGTTGTTACGATCGCATTATTTCTTGAGAACTTAGGACTCATACTTTTCCTCGCTGGCGACAATGCTACAATGGAACGAACTTACCGAAAGAACGTAATAATGCATGTTTGCACTTTGTCGTCGTTGGGTGAACCCTAATGTTTTTTAAATTGGAAAATGTGTCTTTTTTTCAAAAATTGAAAAAATAAAGCCGGCATCAGATAACCTAACGTGAACGCCAGAAAAACAAAATTATTTAGACTACCGAATAATCCAGTTCAACGCTTCTTTAGTTCCTATCTCCTCTTCATTTATTATTTGTTAATTTGTGTGGCAACGAAAACTCACTGTTAGGAGTAGCTCCACTGTGTTATCCTGAATAAAATCGTGGAAATAAGTCCAATTTCAAGAGTTTTGCAAGGTTTTCGAGGAACGCCAGGGACTTTAATCTTACAGGGATTTTTGTAAAAAAATGTCAACATGACCTCATCCTAAAACTACTTTCCTCCTACTCAATATAAATAGGCACATCAACTTATCTATAACAATAGTCAACGGACCAACTAATCTCGCTAGTCAACTTCTCGATGTGTCAATTAGCGGGATCTGACAAACTTGCGCTTATCTGTACACCGCCTCCATGCAGTGCGCGCGATTACGGTACCATACGTTGTGGTACGCGCGTCGGCGGCGATTGCCACATAGAGATAATCGCAGCGCACAGCAGCACTCGAACAAAAGCCACGCAATTGACTGACAACAGATCGCCTGCCCGATAGGCCGATCGAACGGTCGTTGTGTACCTGTTGAATGGATGTGTATGTATGTGGCGGTTATTACTGTTTTTGTTGATATAAACATAGGCGGCTAGCGTCGCGTGGATACGGTAAGCGCAGGGCGGCACTTAAACGTCACATTGATCACGAACCCATTTATAGAGATTGCAGTAGATCCGGACGAGTTGTCATGTGTACTACGCAAACTATAAATATACTATAAACTGAAGTCGCCCAAAACACTTCTAGATTTACATACAAAAAGGATAAAGTAAAAGGATAAAGCCACTGGCGTCTCAATCCACTTGGGATGCGCCAACGCCTTTTATTGGAATTCGTAATCGTTGAGGGTTTGGAACGAGTGTTGGACTATACAATGACTTGCGGGGGCCAACCGATGGTCAAGTCAGTGTTTTTATCCTCCCAGACAAATCTGGTACCAATTTATCGACCCCGGAGGGATGAAAGGCTTGGTTTGCACTAGGGCGGTTTCGAACCTTCGACCGTGTGGCTACAACGGACCTCTAACCGATTGCGCCATACCCGGCCCGATTCACATATTATTTACTATTATTAATTTATTTAACTAGACTTTTCATGGAAATACCCGCTAGAATAACTAAAAGGACGAGTTACCAGCACTACTGTGCCATGATATATTCGCGTGACCTATCCATGTGTACCTGCACACACGTGTACAAATAGTGGAATAGACTGCTGCAAACTCGTCCACTCAGCACAAAATAAATAAATTAGTAATAATATAAATTGAAGTAGCTCAAAAAGCTTTCACTTTACTATCTACTTATTTAATTTGTTTTTTTTTCATTTACTTATTGTTTATTATTATTTGATTATTTTCACAAAAACATCACTTACCACAAAATAGAGCGTTTGATCCACAGAATAACACGAAGTACGTGAATATGCCATTACTGTACCATGAGATATTCACGTGATCTATCTGTGTGTACGTGTATTTACATGTACAAAACGGTGGGACACGTAGAAGCATGAGCTGCAAGCTCGTCCACTCGGTACAAAATTAGGCGCCTAATCCATAGAATAGCACAAAGGACGAGTTTCCAGCGCTACGTCACCGTGATATATTCACGTGACCTAATTATGTGTACACGTGCTTACATGAAGAAACGGTGGAACGTAGTGATGAGAACTCGTCCACTCAGTACAAAATTGGGCGTTCCACCTACAGAATAATGTAGAGGACGAGTTTACAGCTCGGTATGATATGTTCACGTGATATATCCCAGTGTACGTGTATTTCGTGTAAAAATGGCGAAGTGAAGTGCTGTAAACTCGTCCACTCAGCACAAAACTCGTACTAATTCGGTCCACACCTTGACAATCCCTTCTTGAAGGTGTTATTGTTTTAGGTGGTACCTGTTCTAACTTAGCTCAAGTAAAGAAAAGTCATAAAAACTTCGGAAAACCCTATTTCCATAGGTCCAGAGGAATTCAATTTTTCTATTAAATATTACCATCCATACTGTATTGTAAATATTACTAGCATAAAAAATGGTTACTATTTCTATAGTTGACTTTACAGTGGTTAAGGTGGTTAAATAACCCTGATTAATTGATATTTACCCAGTGTCTTAGAATCTTGTGGTACTAATCTTGTGGTATCCAAGATTGTCGGCGGTGAATAGCCGCAGCAGAGACGATACGGTAGCATCCGATCGACGCACGCTGCACATAAAAGAACACAACGATCCATAAACGAGATAATTAACCTGGATAGGAGCATCTTCTCAATGATATTGAAGATTAGCAGATTAAAGATAGCACTGAATGGATCAATCGATAGCCATTAGCTCTCGAAAAACTGCGAAAATTATTGTTTGGGGGATTAATTCGTGAATTTTCAGATTTTCCTCCAATCCATGCACAAATATGTTCCGGTGCTGAGTATTTTTGAAATCGCTCAGTCCGACACTCCGTTTATGTCGACATCAACGAGTCAACCACCGAAACAGGTTAGCTACACTTATTATCGTGAGAGTAACGGTATGGTCCTGTTGGGAAGTCCTGTGTACGGTGCAACAGTCGTGGAATGCCTAGAGATGGGTCCTGCCACGCACGTACCTACTGTGGGTGCATCGAGAGAAAAACGAGACGAAACATGGGAATTAGGAGATTCTAACTATGTCATACCAAATAGATCCTACATCCATTTTATCATTAAAAATTCACCAAATCTTGAGCATACCCACGTCTCATTCTGTTTTTAAAAAGAGTCTAGGGAATTAGAGCAAAACCTTATTCCATTTAGTACTTATTTTTTATTCATGCCTAAAAACACCTTCATACCTTTCCCTGGCCGCTTCAAAGATTTGATCTCTTATTTATTCTCTCGTAAATAGCGCTCATGTTCGATTCTCCTTCAGTCTTGGCGTGTTGAATACGTAGCTTTTTTTTTATTGATTTGGTGAGCTGTAGCCTAGATTGGTATCGATCCTTCCTTATTAACAGCACGGTTTTCTTCATAGGAGACCTGACGGCCTACCCCGCAGCGAAAAACCTGCACAGATCTTGATCACTCGCTCATATTTTACGGATCCTAATATAAATCAAAAATCTTCGTGCTCCTCTAGCTTTTCCCAGTTGTAATGTCCACGCGTTTCTTATTGGGTCCATCGATCTATCTACCTGATCTTGATCTGATTGAAATATTTCTTCTTGAAATTCAAAGCACTAAGTCTCGCCATTTTCAGATTGCCCGGATACGAATCCCGGAAACGGAATTCGTGGCAGTTACTGCTTATCAAAACAGTACCATCACTCAGTTGAAAATAGAGCACAATCCGTTCGCGAAGGGATTTCGGGACGGCGGTGAGCGGAAGCGATCGACACCGGAAAGCTACGCGGTAACCATAGAGCTCTATTCAATAACAGCCGAATTTTTAAAAATTACTTTCGGTGTTTCAAGTCCTCATTTGGCTTCAATATTCTAATTTTAATACAATTTCTAATTTAAGTTTTTTTCCTTAATTTTTGACCTTTTTTAAAACCCTTTTCTTAGAAAATTTCTTGATTTTTTCCAATTGCAAAAAAATAAGGCTTTTCTAATAGTATGAAAATAATCTTAAAGCTGATTTACTTTGTTGACGTCTGTATCGAACTTAACCCATCTGAAGGAGATTTGTGATTGGTTGATAGATATGCGCATGTTCTGATTGGTCGTTACTTTTCAGGCCACGCCCTCGCCGAAACGCATCTATTCACCGAACAACTACACAACAACGACGGATAAATCGTTGCCAGTGCCAGTACCACTACTTCCAAGTCCTGCCCCGTTACCGCTTGCGCCCATGTGGCCCGCATTCTATCCCACCTACTGGAGTCCTTATTCCTACATGTTAAATCCGCTATTGGCGCGATTTGGCGCAGCGCCAAAATAATTCAAATCGTTAGTTGTTAGCTATAATGTATAGAAGTGGACTGATGTCCATACGTCGTTGAGCTCTGCTGTCCAGAAATCGCAGAAGATTATGTTGTTTTCATTATGTGAGCAGAAAATCATTCCTATGTTACCATCCGTACATCCATACATCAGTACCGATACTCACGTTTACTTGGGTGACCGCGACGCGTCCACGACGAGCGCGGCGTGTTCCGTCTGGAGCTGCAGCGGGCTCGCGACACTCACGTTTCTTTTGACTGCGATAGATTCGCTGTAGTTCCTGCCAACACACGCTGCACTAACCGGAGGCGCGTCGCGGTCGTCCAAGGAAACATAAGTACTGCGTGGTAGATGTTGAGATGTTAGTTAATCCCTCTCTCCTTCAGAAATTGGTATCTAGTATCAGTCTCAAAAATTTTGTGCTTTACACATGCACACAGTTAAGGCCAGTGCGTCCAACATAAGTGTTTTGCAACTTAATACTTCATTGATTAGCTGATCGTGATCTAAAGCGCAACATTCTTGAAGCCAAGTATAGACTTCAAATTAGCCTCGCTTCGTAAACAGTGCACAGTTGTATCCATTTTGCTTGGCCGCAGTTGACGTGACGGAATCCTAGTCAGTTTTTTTTTTGCTTTCTTTCAAATTTTGTCTGGAAATTGCTCGATGAAAAAAAAACAGTAAATGAACGACTATCTAGTAAGCTATGAGCTACGGTAAACCGCTCCGTTCGAAAGACTGTGGAAAATCAAATGAGACTGCGCTATAGATGAAGGCTCTTTTATCTCTGTTTGCACGGATGACCGCTTCGCATGTCCGAGTAGAGCAGTAAGGAGAAGGAAAGAGCGCACGATGGGCGGAGATGGTTTGCAACTCGTGGCGGACGCGTCGCGGTCATCCATGTAAACATAGGCGCTGGCGACTGTATACCAAACTACGAACTCCTCTGGGAGTACCGCTGTTTATCATTGTGTGATGATGTCTTCTTGAGGACACATTTGTATATGTATATGAATATTATCGGGTCATACTTTTGAATATAAAATCCCTTATCCATGGTGATTTTTTATAAGTTTTTTTTTCATTGTTCTTAACGGATTGACGTTGTTAGTTCGAAAATACGAATCATGCATAAATATCGTCGTGATTTTTTTTCCTCCAGAAATTCTGCAATTGACACTCAGCTAAGCAGATCAGAAATTTGTTTGAAAATAATGGAAATCCGTAGAAAATGTTGTTTTATAAGCTGCACCTCCTGTAGTCGGTTCAAAACGACACGAAGCACGGAGCAGTAGCGTAAGTGGCTGCGCTCGAAGCGGTGAGAGGTGGAACGTAGCGGTTAGGAACGAGGAAGGACCTTTCCTATCAACACTCATTGCCGCAGTTCGCATGCTACGCGCTGCTTCGAGCGCAGCCACTTACGCAAGTGCATCATGCTTCATTTCGTTTTGACTCGACTATAAACTCAGTATGACACCCCATGCCAATGTTTTCTTATTTTTATAAAATCCCAAATCATTACAGTAAGAGAAATAAATGAGGGAATTCACACGCTATGGAATACATACAAAATACAAACGTAAAAAATGAACAGCATCATGAAACTGTCAATTTGCAGTTGTTAGAAGAATCAAAAGAAAATGTAGATGTTATGAGGGGGAGCTTCTAATCTAAGAATAAAGAAATCATCAAATAGTCTTTTATGAATAAACGCGTGCAGTTTTGATTAACATTTAATTGTGCATTGTGCAAAATGGCGTATGGAGACACACACGTGTCACGAGAGCGTCATGAGTTCTGATGGCAACATTGGGGAAGATTTCCGATGTTGTGACCATTCCATTGACACAGGCAATGTTCGGAACACATTTCTCCGAGGATGGTAAAGAAAGCGCGAGATTCTTCACAAATGTAGGAATCATAGGCCTCAGTTTACATAACGAAGCAACTCTTTACACCTACGCAGGTGACTGAACAAAAACGCGTATAGTGGGGTGAAAACGACATGAATCGCGAGTGCAGTTGCGGTGCATTTGCGTACACGCTCGAAACGGCGCGATGGAAGCAGCAGTTGGGACCGAGGTGGGACCGTCGCAAACTGCAGCGATGGATGGTTCCAGCAGGGGTTTCACCACGTTCTAGTAGGTAGATTCCAATTAACCGCCTTGAGAGAACCCGCATACCCAACTACGCCGTGCTTCATGTCGTTTTAACCCTACTATACTCAGCGTCGAAAGTGTACAACTGGGCCAGCATGAAGCGGATTCAATCGATTGAAACAACTTAGAGAGAAGAAAGTGTATGTCTAGCAAATAAAGAATGTGGGCCGCTTCATCGGAACAACCGGACTAAACAAATTCGAAGGTTGCTGTATCTGAACACTAACGTTTCCGAGGAAAAAAGATCCTGTTATTTTTATCTTTTATTTCAATTAGCTAGGTTCCAAATCCAATTCAATTGACCGAGGGAGACCGCCAACGAGATGGGATGATGTGTTCGCTACACGGATGGATCAGCTGAGAGCTCAGGTGGATATGGCTCAAGGACCTCGTCAACGTCACTCACGAAACTTGGGAACATCTTGGATGACAATGGCGAGGGAACGAAACGAGTGGAAGAGATGCTGGGAGCCGCACGTCCAGTGAAGACGAGCCATCTAAATATCTAAATATCTAAGTATAAAATCCATAACTCGCATGTAACAACAGCTTCATCGGGAAATTTCATCATTAGTCTATTTCATTCGCTTTCATTTTATCACACGGTTGTAAGAAGTTGCTCTTTTCAGTAAACTGGACCTCCTGTGCACCTGATGCATTTGGACGCAATTGCACCGAGCTTCATGTCGTTTTGACTCCACCATAGGTGCAGTTGCGTATGCGGTTGCGCTCGAAGCGGTGCGGTTAGGATCGAGTTGGGACAATTGTGAATTGCAATGCGATGAGTGGCGCTAGCAGGGGTCCGCACTCGATCCTGACCGCTACGTTCGCCGACCGCACCGCTTCATGCGCAGCAGCGTACGTAACTGCACCGAGCACTGTTACGTACAGCTGGTACGTAACACTGCACGGACTGTACTGTGTTACGTACCAACTGTCCCTATATCTCAAGTAATTCTATCCGTCTTTTGTATTAATTCGGTCAAACTCATGCATTTATTTATTTATTGATCGGTATCACTATGTTACAAAGCATGCAACGAAACATTGTATAGTAGGGTCAAAACAAAGTGAAGCACAGTGCAATTGCGTACGCGGCTTCTCTCGACGCGGTGCGGTGGAGCGTAGCGGTTAGGAGCGTACTGGGACCCTCGCTGACAACACCCATCGCTGCAGTTTGTGATGGTCCCACCTCGGTTCCAGCTGCTACTTCCACCGCGCTCCGTTCCGAGCGCGTACGCAAATACACCATGCTTCATCTCGTTTTGACCCTACTATAACATTGTGACATCGTTCAATAAATAACTAACTAACTAAATAAATAAATGAACTCGACCAAATTAATACAAAAGGCAGAAAGAACTACTTGAAGTGTATGGACAGTTGGTACGAACACAGTACAGATGGACAACGGGATGATATTCTTGCCTAGTGGATGGGAAAGTCATAGATATGTATTCAGGAACAATATTGCACGTAAAACATAGGAATCATACGTGAGGATAGGATGAGGAATATCCGAGCGGGAAAGGTAGCAGGCGAAGACAAGCAGAGAGTGGGGTTCATCGATTAGGAACCGCGTTGATCTACCAAAAAGGTCCCGAGGCGGAAAACTGTGCTGGTCGATAAATCAATGAATAAATCTGCAGTGAAGGATTTAAGGCGCAGTTAGGGAGGACCGAGCCGAGCCTGCGTTCATGTTCTTTTCCCCGGAAGACTTCGTTTAGTTCCCAGCATTCTCCCGATCATCATGTCACAATATCAAAATACGCTCCGTCCCGATCATTTATGGATCAATGACGTTTCGTTTCATTCGACTCCGGCTAGGTCGCTCTTCTTTTTCCTCCGATTCTGAGGGGAATTATCACGACCTTTTTCTAGTTCGAACATTTTCCCTAGCCTCTTTTTAATTGTTGTTTCGTTTATTGTTGCTGCTTGTTTTTGTTCTTCTTCCAGTGAACATTTTCGTGACAGGTGAGCTATATCTGGTAGACTCACTAATTAATACCCAAATTTTTACTCTTCAGTGAATGTTTTAAGTTCTTAAAGTTATTAATTATCGTTTTAAGCAATGTTTCTCGCTTTGATCCGTAAATAAAGGCACATGGTGCCTGCTGTTATACAGTTCCTTACCTAAGCAAGGGATTTTTGTTATCGCTAAGCAGGCATATAATTAGTAATATTATCTTCACTTACTATGTCCCAATTATTAATTTAAGGACCGAATAAATTCTCAACTTTTGTTGACGTCAACTCGAATTAATTGAAATAATTTAGATGCAGGCAGAACTTCGTTTAGCCTATTGACAGCTGCTTAGTGTTGCCTACATTACGTTTATTTGTTTACATTGAAAATGGAAAACCAAAAAAACACACTTACGCCGCGGAATGCTTTGGGAATTATTTAAACAAGGTATGGTCGGGTCAAAACGACAGCGGTTGAGATCGAGGCGAGACTATGGCGAACTGCAGAGATGGGTGGCGATAGCGAGGATCCTTACACGATGGAGCGGTGGAGCGTAGCGGTTGGAATCGTGTAAGGATCCACGCTACCGCCACACACCTCTACAGTTCGCCATGGTCCCACCTCCATTCCAACCGCTGTCTCCACCGCACCGCTTATGAGCACGGCCTCTTGCGCAACGGTCCGTGCTTCATGTCGTTTTGACTCAACTATATAACATCGCAGGGTCAAAACGACATAAAACGCGTACGCAATTGCGTACGCTGCATCTCTTGAGGCGTTTCGCTGGGGCTTAGCGGCTGGGAGCGTGGTGAAACTTTTCCTGGTACCACCCGTCGCTGCAGTCTGCGACGGTCCCAACTCGATTCCAAATGCTACCTTCACCGCGCCGTTTCGAGCGCGTACGCAAATGCACCTCAACTACACTCCTGATTCATGTCGTTTTGACCCGACTATATATAATAGCGCTGTGGCTATGGGTCAGAAAATATGCAGAGTGTATGGTTAAGAATAAAAAAAAAAAGAAAAATTGTATTGGGCGGTTAGAAATTGCTTTGTCAAATTCCGTCCTGGAGATGTCTTTGAAAAACGAAGTAAGAAAGGGGAATCGCCCGTCAGATTTCAGTGACGATATTTTTAAGTCAATACCGGAACAAAATCCACCGCAAACAACGAAGCGAGTTAGCAGAGAAGCACAATACGTCACAAGCCCAATAATCCATCATCATAGTAAATCTATAAAACAACCAAAACAGAAATTATTTATAACTCAACCTAATACATTACCCGAATAAGACTTCCGGAGGCCACTTTGATTTACTACTAGGAAAAAGTGCTGCTGTCTAACGGAGCAATTCGCTCCGACCTAATCAAAAATGCATGTATATTGCGCCGGAGGAGCTTCCATGGGGTTCAAACGTTCGGACATAGATGTTCACTAGTTTTTAGGCGATGTTCCATGTAACACATAGTCGTTGATACGTATAAATGTTTTGTCTGGACGACCGCAACGCTTCTGCCGTAAAGTACGTAGTTTTAGTGCTCGTCGGGAACTCGTTCTCTCTACCCTGCTCTATTTATGCGCGTACCCCGCTCAGGTAAACATAAGTCTTTAAAGAGTGTAGATGAAGTGTAGTTGAGATGGTCCATTCAACAGCACTCTTACTTCTGGAAGTGAGTAACTAACTCACTTCCAGAACTACAATTTACCCAAAAAGGCTACATTCTATAATCAAACTTATGAAATTGGCTGTCTCTTCTTCGTTTCTGCTTCTACCTTATCTCTAACATTTCTGGATGTTGAAGCTGAACTCTATCCGGTTATCAGTATCTGACTTGATCTTGCTAACGTAATGTGACTTTATTCAACTTCAGAATCCATCCACTCTGTAAACTGATCGCGTTAAGTTTGGAGAACAAAAATAGAAGAACTCAGAGTTATTAAAGAGATGGAAAAAGTGCATAAGGAGACCTTTTTTTGTATGGTTTTACTCTTTACTTTATTTTTATTTTATCCTTTTTAAAAATAGTTTCGTTGAAATGGAAGCTACGAACTTTCGCTGTCCACTTGGGATGGGAGTTTTTTTTGACAGGAATTTTTTACAATCGCCATTTCCGCTTTAATGAAAAATTGTTCTACGAGTAAAAATTACACAGAATAGTTCTCTTACATTAGCATGCACTGATATAGTTTTTAATAGAGCTCTTTTCCACAGCAACGATAATATGAACATCATGTTGGAGGATTTTTTCCTTACTCCCGCCTTTTTTTGGCGCGAAGCAAGTGTGTACAGTAATCATCTTGTTCTAATATCTGCCAGCTATGTCATGTGGTAACCGTCGTGTTTCTTCAGCTAATTACATTAATCATGTGCGAACAATAGCTTCATCGCTTGGATTATATGTGAGAATCGCCTGTTTTCAGGTATTTCGCACCTCATCCACTAGTAGACACCTGGTGCTCTGGTACTGCCATTGGTTGCTCACCCGCTATTTTTTTAATGGTAAGTCCTACTGTTATGTAATTTAAGCCTAGGTGTGATATGATAGAAATGAGAAACCATGGTCGAAGATCCTGGGTTACGAGGACTGATGCAGGATCACCGGTTGTATGGAAAGGTGGAGAATTTCCACTTATTCACACAATCATTATAAGAAAATGGAGACCGCCCGTCTTAAAACGAAAGCCATAGATTTATTTTTGGTTTAATTTCTTATTTAGTTTTTATTTAATTTAGTTCTATGGAAAAGAGGTTCTTCTTTCGTTTGCGTAATATCTTGTGTGTTCGGGTTCTCGTTCTAAAACTCTGCGAAAGCGAATCCGAGGCGTCACAAAAATCTACAGATTTGTTGTAGATTTATATTTTATTTAATTTATTATTAGGACGGGTGAGGCACAATCGGTTAGAGGTCCGTTGTAACCACACGGTCGATGGTTCGAAACCTCCCTAGTGCAAACCAGCCCTGTCGTCCCTCCAGGCTCGATAAAACGGTACCAGACTTGTCTGGGAGGATAAAAACACTCACTTGATAATCGCCTGGCCCCGGAAGTCATTGTACAGGCCAACACTCGTTCCAAATCCTCAGCGATTACGAATTGCAGCAAAACGTCTTGGTGCATCCCAAGTGGATTAATACGCAAGTGACTTTATATCTTTTATCCTTTTTAATTTATTGTTTATAATTTTACGTAGACCAGATTTTCTCCTGTTCAACACTTCATTGTGTTATTGGTATTGGATATTGATGTATTCTGATTCGTTCTAAATATCTGCAAAAATGAATCTAAAAGGCGGCACAACAAGGTGAGCTGCGTACTCTTTCATGTGTTCGAATCCTGGCGTAAGAACAGCCGTAAGGAAAATGATCTCACCTTACGTTAAATGTGTAGTGTTGCAATATAATCCATTAGAGTGGCGGTCCAGTAACCCCTAGTAGCTAAGAAAAATTTTCCATATACGGACCACCTGTGGTCCTTTGATGTCTCACCTTTTTTTCGTGTTTCTGAAAGAACTTTCAGAAAATAAAGAAGAGTTGTTTCTTGTTCTTTCTTGGGCAAAGTAGGGCACTTTAACTTTAGCGAAGTTGAAAGGAAAAAGGAAAGTTTCTAGCATGTTCATCACAAATCAAGTGATAATTCACAGCAAATATCAGGTGATTGCAGGGTTTCTTCCGGTACATCCATTTTTTTTGATAGATCGTGCAACTCTAAATTGGATAGGATTTTTTTTCTCATTAACACCTTATTTCTTAATATTTCTATCAAGCTTTCTGATTTCTATCTAACGTTCTGATGAGAAATGGGCAAATCTGTGCCTCTGGGCAGAGATTTCTTGGCAGACGTGTACGTTCTCCATTTTTTTTCTTCATCGGGGATGCTACTGATAGACTACTATTGATCAAACTCCTCTAATACCCGATAAGTTTCTCTCTCGCATCTTTACCTGCGTGATTTTTACGGATATGGGCGTGGTCGAAGCACGTTGGAGGCGTGGATAGATGGATGAGCCGATATGGTAATTAGCTACTTCCGAGTGTCATGAAGTATACATTATCGTGCTTTCCGATTGCATACTCTTAGGTTTCCAAGCCACTTTTCTTCGTTCCTTCAGATTTCTGCAATTGTCTCCTTCTTAGAAACGTTAACGTTTCGCTTACAGATGGAACACACGTACCCATCATCGGTCAACGCAACATTAACGACAGAAAATCTCTGGCGGAAATTTCATCAGCATACGACTGAAATGATAGTCACAAAAGGTGGACGGTAGGTTCTTTTTTGGCTCCAGCGTAGCTCATTCGAGCAATTCGAGAGCAAGTTTCTCGTTTTTTTTTTTTTTTTTTTTTTGATTTCAATCTAATTCGAGGTTTAAATACTTCGTTGCTTCCAAAGTGTTGTAGATTCGTCAAAAGATTTGCTTTTTGTGTACATACAGATTTGACAAATATGTTTTTGCTTCTCTGCCTTCTGCATGGATTTATTTCCTCATTCCCACTTCACAACACCCATGCTTTAAAAATTTCCCTCATGATTTTTCCTCTGTCAATCTATCACTACAAGCATTCCTATGTTTTTAGGAGAAAATATGCTCTGAGTTTTTTTTTCGGTGTTTAGCATCCAAACACTTCCCATTTAAAAAGCAAAGCAAATAAATTCAACACACCAAATGTTCATTATATATTCTGGAATTGCAAATTATCCAAATTGTGCCTGAAACGTCGTAAAGATTCGTTTTTTCCAATCGATCAGGTGTGAACAAGCGAAAAAGTGTGTCTGCGTCTTTAGGAAGGTAGCCACATTTCACTTCAGTTCGGCTTTGTTTTTAGCTTTGCTTAGCAAAAACCATGAGTGATTGACCTTAGCTGAGCTCGACCGGATAAGTCAGTCGTACGTTTGCTGCTGAGAACATGACTGTTTTGCTTTTATGAATTTCTGATTTCACTAGAAAAGTATGTTCACCCCTTTATTGAAACATAGTTTTGAAACATCAAATGAATTTGATATGAGATTACGGATTTACTCGACCACAAACGATTTTTTAGTGCTTTTTTGCTCCGCCCGCATGGTGTTATTAGGGTTCAAGGTATTAAAGGTGTTGCTAGGGTGTCACATGAATCACAATAAAGCCTTTCTTCTTTTCTTATTTTCCAACAATTGATATTGACGATGTTTACAGCTTGAAAAATGTTCCTGGTTGAGGCTTGATTTGATGGAAAATTTCAGGAAAATCTTCCCAAAATTAGAGTACAAAGTGTTTGGGATGAAACCAGACGAACCATATGCGCTTATGCTACGAATAGAACGAGTTGACGACATGAGGTAACTTTTACAAAAAAAAAAACACTTCATAGGCTTGTCTCGGTATTTGATCTCGATTGATTCTTAGCGTATAATCACTTTCTCACAATTTTCAGGTACAAGTTCAGCGCAGGTGAATGGTCGGTGAACGGGAAAGGAGAACTTCGCACCACTGCACGTGGTATCCCACATCATGACGGAGCTGTTGACACTGGACGTGCATGGATGAGCAAGACGGTCTCGTTTGATCGAGTTAAAGTGACCAACAATCTACAGGACAATGACCCGTTTCACGTAAGAAATCTGGATTTTCGAGTTTTTTTTTTTCTCGGAAACTTCGTGACAGTACTGAACGCAGCTGAGAAATAAGCGTGCACACCCATTCCTAATCTATCTATCGGTTAATATTTTGACAAGTTGTGACAAATCCGCCACGAACGCTTCGCCTCGTGTTATTAATGAGGCGATGAGCGCATTCCCATATTATTAGAGTCTAGTGTTCTTATTTTATAGAATCGCCAATGGCGAAAGAGCCGATTAGCCGTTGTCCACGCCATCGGGAACATTCACAGCGGTTTACCTGCTCTCTACAGTACTCTTGATTATATGCTTGCTTATAACAAGGTCATCCTGAACAGAATTATTGTATCATTTTGCGTAAAGTTACCAAATGGTAACAGGTGGCTCCCAGTAGTTTTTGGATTCGTAAGAAATTTTTGAGAAGCAGGGATTCCTCTGAAACGTTTTAGTGAAACTAATTGTGTTCGATTCTGCTTGGTACGAGAATCAAAGTTCCCTAGAGTAGCAGAAAAAAGCAGAACTTTTCCAAACGATCACATTGCGTAAAGACGGTAGTTCACGAGGAGATGAAGCTAAGAACCGTTATTTAAGGTTGTCCTCCAGTCGATGCATAAATACGTCCCCGTCCTGTACATCTATCATATGCCAAGCTCTATAATGTGGATGGATCAAAATACTCCAGCATTGGATCCATCGTGCCTCGTCGCTGCACTCAGGTTTGTCACGAGAATCCGTAATCGATAGTTGCTAGAACTTGTTGTCAATCGTCTTACTGTAGAAGAACATATATCATCCAATATGTGGAGATTTCTAGGTTTGATTTCACTGAATTCATTGCCGTAACAGCTTATCAGAACAATGAAGTCACCCAGCTGAAGATATCGCACAACCCATTTGCAAAAGGATTTCGAGAAGGTTCCGAAAGAGACAGAAAACGCACATCCATAAGTCCTTCGTGTAGTGAACCATCACCGAAAAGAATCTCACCGATGACATCCGAAATGAAGCAGAAATATGAAGGCACACCGTCTGGAAGCAATCCGTTTTTGTTCCCATGGGCAGCCAGTGGCGATCCGAATCGACCTAGGAGTTATGAGCAATTTCCTACTATGCAGTGGTACAATTACTACCAAAATTCACTCTATTCACCATTTCCGTATTATTATCCGTATATGCCAAACTGCTATCCAGCAACAGCGCCGGAATGTGCCCCGTAGATTTATCACGATTATTGATCTATTGATTAGATTTATTGATTTTAACCTCATTATTGTCCTTCGAATAGGTGATGAGATTGTATGAGATTGTAAAGTGCAAATATTCCATAACCTTATAGAAAAACTAATGTGAGTACGGTAGCCGTTCTAACTAAAAAAAAAATAAGCTTCACAGATCATTTCTTTATGATTTTCTTCCATATCCATAGACAAAACAGGGAATTGTAGTCTGCGATTATTGTAGACAGCATCCAAAAGAGCAAGGAAAACGACTATTTGGACTGAGATTCCCTAGTTCTTTTTTCAGCATTGTTCAGCTCCGCTCATCAAAAATATGCCGCAGGCAAGGTGAGAGTCGTTCAAATATCAGCACAGTGCAGTCTTTTCTTAAACACAAGTGCAATAGCAGTTTTTTTTTTTCATTTCTATTAGTTTCGCTAGAAGTTCCTCAACACAGAGATCTCATTGACTCACGGAAAATTGTTACACGGGCTATAATATAATCAGACGTAAGAGTGATTAGTTTTTCTTTGATCTTATTAATACGAGTACAATAGGAAATCTGGCTGATATATTGATTTTAGTATATTGCTGTAATGGATGAACAACGAATTTTCTTCCTCCCTCGGAGGTAATTTTTTCGGTGCTAATTTTAATCCTTTTAATATGTATTATTATGGCAATAGCAGTGCTTTATCTGTAAATATTGTATATCTATTTCTTCTAATGAAGGAGTATTTTTGTGTTTTTTTCTCGTATTGTTCTGTGTAATTGGATGCAGTCAGAACAGGTAGAGAAACCGATTGATTTATTGAGAGTCCGCAGAACACATGTTTAATAAAGTATAAAGATGCTTCAGAAAGGTAACTTTTTTTTTATAAAACTAAAGCTACGAGGTGCTAGGTGGGACTTCACGTCATAAATGAACAGGAAACCTGATGAACTGCCACCATAATTAGTTCAAACTATCAAAGGAGTGTAGTCGGATCAAAACGACTTGTTTATACTTTTCGTTTCGAAATTTTCGGATCAGGTATAGTAGAGTCAAAACGACACGGCGCGCTTTTGTAAGCGGTTGCGCTCGAAGCGGCGCGGTGGAGGAAGGGGTTGGAATCGAGTGTGGACCACTGTTCATCGCTGCAGTTCGCGACGATCCGAAGCGCTAGCTCCATTGCGACGCTTCGAGCCCAGCGGCTGACACAACTCCACCGATCTTTCTGTCGCCTTGATCCAGCTACATCAAACACTGAAACGATGAAAACAGAAAAAAGAGTATTGCGAGTAGACGAACAAAAAAAAATCCTATCGTAATTTTCTAAGAAATACCTAGAAAAAGGTGGGATTCTCCGTACTCAATGCATCCCCCGACTCTACATCAATGGTACTGACTATCTTATTGTCTTCCAAAACTAAAGAAAAAGAATCAGCAGTAGAGATGCTGATCCTTTTCCTTTAGTTTTGGTTGCGCTAAAGTTTGTGGCCTCAGTCACCACAAGTTTGGCCATGAAATTTAATCTTTCGAATATCGATCTCAATCAGACGACGATTTGTCGACGCTGCATCGACAAAGCGGATAGAGAAAACCGTCCACGGTTTCCGTTGCGATCTCTTCTAGAGGCACTTAAACCAGTCATTTGTCATCTAATAGAACAAGGATCTGTTAATCCTCCTTTCCGAAGATTGACACATCAGCAAATGTCATTGGCGATTGTTGTTGGTCCCGAAACGACCATATCTTGAACATTTGAAGAACCTCCGTCGTGGTCCGCATCAATGTACTCATGGAAGCTGTTCACAGGTGCGGGTACCTGTTGGTGTGCAAGGTTTCTAATCAATGGAAAACCGGCAGGATTGTAATGTTCCACAGAAAAAGTGGATTCATCGCATCACACCGACAAATATCGCTGAATTTGCTTACAGTTTGTCGTCCACCGGCTCCTCGGACGAGCAGCTGCCAACAGGAATGAAAACAGGTGTGATAAAGAACCGGAATGGAGAAAGCTGGTTCTCGAAATATATTCGGCACGGCCTACGCATAAGCAGCGCTTAAAAATGTCGAAATGACGACGGCATACAAATGCTTTCTGGAACAATCTAGCTATACTTTAAAGGCAACGTATCAAAGATTTGTCGTAGTACGGGAAACTCGGAGAAAATGCAGAGTTCAGATTATACATTACGGAAACAAGTGTGGATCCCTTCATCTTTCCTTGAAGACATCACTCCACGAATCTGAGGTGGTACGGATTTCAGGAGGAGTATTCTGATAAGGGATAGGAGATTATGTAGAGGAGGGTGATTCCG
Source organism: Necator americanus (assembly GCF_031761385.1). Taxonomy (NCBI): domain Eukaryota; kingdom Metazoa; phylum Nematoda; class Chromadorea; order Rhabditida; family Ancylostomatidae; genus Necator; species Necator americanus. The sequence continues at coordinate 34,716,433 of NC_087373.1, read as the reverse complement.
TTCATTTCTTCCTAATTACCCTAAAAACTGCCCGGAAGATACAGCAGGCGTTCTGGCGCGCTATTTTCCAAAGAGAGTTCGACTTGGAGCGCGCCAGCCTTGTGCGGCGACGCATCTTCCGGGCCGTTTTTACGGCAATGAGGAAGAAATGGGCGAAATCGCCCTCTTCTCCATAATCTACTATCCCTTATAAGAATACTCCACCTCAAATCTGCACCACCTCAGATTCGTGGGATAATGCGTTTAATCGTAGTAAAAAAAAAAACGGTGTGGGGAACGTTTTCTAACGCATCTCGCAGAAACTAAAACGGTTTCTGTATCATGTTTTTAGGATGACTAAGGGGAAGTAACCGGGGCACCGCTCGTTCCTGTAATTTAAAACCTGAACTCTACACTTTTTTCCCTTGGTGTTTCCGTACCACGTGAATTTCGTGACACGCTACCTTTAAGACGTGTGAGTTACGCAGAGGTCCAGGACAGAATAGATCGAGGTTGTGAACCAAGGAAATCGGCGATAACAAAACAACGACTCAAATAGACTAACCAGAACTTCACAATTCCTTACTCTATGTATAGAAACCACATGAATTTCACATGTCAACCTCACAGATTCAAGGTATCGATTGTAATTCAAAACAATAAAGAACTTAAAAACATCTCTCCACTGTATGACATTGTCCACGGCCTTCACTAAGATGTGTCGAAGGGAGTTTTAAAGGACGCCAATGGTTACATCCCGTGCATGGGTCCCGCCACGATCACTGACTCAGCAGCCGGACTGGGCGCGGCTGCGAAATGCATTCGACGTGAACCCGGCATGCGAAGCGGCCTCACGGAATCTGTAGCAGTGTCGCCGTCGTCCTTTCTTCCTAAACAAGTGCCTCCAAAGGTAATTTTAATGTTCATATGGTCCGGAGCGATTGTAATGGATTTATTACGTGGCCAGTCGCCTTCTTTTTGTTCCTACACCTTCTTAAAATGTGCTACTTTTGTGAGGTGGGTTCCCTCGGTCGTTTGCCTTGATTCTTTGAAAGACTGTCACAGGTTTTCGTACGTTCAATGTTTTTATACCTATAGGATTTGTTCTATGATAGTTAGTATGAAAAGCGACTATTGTTAGCAGAGTGAAAACGAGAAAACAGTAATTTCAACAGTGAGCATGCGATTTCCACGTAGTCCATCACAACTTGTTCGTTCCGGACGTGTTTACCTACTTCGATGTCTCCAAATTGGTCCATATCATTTCATTAAAGGGAAATTTCCAGTATTGATTGGTGTTTCGTTTGTTCACACGGAATATCCATATAGATAGGCTTGGTCAGCGTATATTCTTGAAACAAATAAAAAACGAAGAGAAAGGGAATTGTTGAAACCTACAGCTACACTTATCTATTGGATGTCAGTTGTACTATCCATCGTATTTCTCTCGTATGTACCGTTGATAAGAATATATAGATTTATTCAAGGCTCCCGTAACGTTTTCTGCTGGAAGTTATGCATTACAGGGTACGCCAAACTGAAATTTATTGACGTACACGTATTGCATTTTTATGCCGACACATTAAACGCAAACAACCAAACTTCGTTTGTTTGCTTTCTGTGTGTGAAATCCCGAGCAATTCAATCAAATTCGTCGGTTCTATCACGAATACAGTCTCTAAGTCGACTTATATAGAAGCAAATAGCATTCACATAATAGTCATCGTCGATTTCGTACGTTTTCCTGAGAGCACCTTTCAATAAGTCCATAAATTCACATTGCAGCGGCTATTAGAATGAGCTTTAATCCCGATTACAGGCCGTAATGAGGTATTCAGGAAGTCGCTGATGAATCTCTCTCTTTCTCTTTAATTGTGGATCTCTGAAGTTTCTGCTGTCTTATCGTGCTAGAAAGGAATTAGTGTTCAATAAGCTGACGAATCTATTAATAGCGCATTATAAGTGCACCTGCGTTCCGCGAATGGAACTCGATTTCATTCCGAACGAAGATTGAGTCTCATGTTCGTCAAATTCAAAGCTATTCAACTAGTCGATCTAGTCATTAGTCGAGAACAAAGTCATTTCCACTGACCATCTCAGTTTGAGATTTTTAAGGTTATCTTTGAAGGCTATCCACCATTGTAAATAACTTTTTTTTTCAGAATTTTAACGGATTTCGATGGTTTCCATTGTGTTGAAACAAATCCTTTTCAATTAGATCGATTAGTTAAATTAAATTAAATTTATCTTACAGGATAGATGATTAGATTTAATCATCTCTAAAATAATGATATACTAAAGAAATTAGTGCCAAACTATGACTCAACTGTATCAATTTCGAACTGCTTGGAAGAGTTGGCAGCCCTAATCAACACCATTTGTACACACGTCAACACACGTATCTTCACCACTTCTCATGCACGTGACCGTCACGTGGAACGGTAGTGCTGTGAAACTTCTCTTTTATGGCAGTGTGAGGTGTGCTTTGGGTCGAGCTTCAATCAAATTAAAGAAATTTCAGGCGAAATCAATTTTTGCTCGTATAATCCACATTATGACCGGTTCAAATTTATAATAATCCACACGGGTGGGTGTTGTCGTTAAGAACGTTCCGGAAAAAAAAATGGACAACGAGTACCACAGACAATGCATTCCTAAAACCTGTTGGAAGACTGTATTCGCGTGAAAAGTTCTCATTTTTGATGATTCTCAAAGCTCGTATGAGGCGGTTTAAATTTTATAAGAAAAAATTGACTGCGTTTACAGTATGTTGATACTACAGAACACCACTTTGGCTTCAGTGACTACACACAGTAGAGGAATTGTTATTTTTTCCTTCTGAAAGTGTTTGTGACTTCGGAATGTTCGACTTTCGATGAACATCGGCATAATAAGATGTTGCATCGATTTTTGTGGAGCTGTACATGAGAATGTTCATTGATTTTGTTGACTAACGTTTCGGCAAATCGCCTTCTTCACAGCCTTAAATGGCGACTTTTACTGATTTGTTAGCCCATTCAACCTCGCTCTTATTTCTGAACGTTCTATCTTATTCTTTTTTCTCTTAATAACTTCAGTCTACCTGTCGTAGATCTTCTACGATTAATGTTTAGGTCCTAGAGCGCCGACTGGTTTAGTTATTTACAGCCAGAAATAATGGAGGACCTGAGCGGTTCCCTCAACTACACTTTATCCGGACATCTTTCCTCCTAAAGGAATTTATTCTTTACGTTTTTTTTTTAAGTTTTTTTTTTTCGATTTTTGATTTGATTTTCTTCCTTAGATTTGTTTAAAAGAATAACCCCCTGAAGATTATAGCAAAGTGATCGTATTTGGTCAGGCACTCCGATTGTGCTCTAAAATGTTTATGAAAGATATAACCTTCAAGTACTAGGCACAGTTAGAAAAGAAGCGATCCCACAGAATTTTCTTTCGTCTGGAACGGCATGACAAGAGTTAATTCGATATCGGAAATGATTAATGTCTAATGAACGACTTCTTAGGTCATATTTTTTTTATTTTCCAGAACTAGCAGGCTAGTTCTAGAAAATATATGAGAATGTGGACTGTTTTCTTCGAGGACATTATTAATGCGTCGGACAGTTTTAAATGTGTTTGTATAGTCGAGTCAAAACGACATAAAGTACTGTGCAGTTACGTAAGCGGCTGCGCTCAAAGCGGCGCGGTGGAGATGACGGCTGGAGTCGATGTGGGGCCATCGCGAACTGCACCAATGAATGGTGCTAACAGTGGTCCCCAATCGATCTTATCCGCTACACCCCACCGTACCATTTCGAGCGCAGCCGCGTATGGAACTGCATAGAGCTTCATGTCGTTTTGACGCTGCTACATTTTCCACTAATCTATTAATGCAGAGTACTATGAGACCTTAGCGAGTTCAAAGATATTCAACTGAATTGTGATTATCGGTTTTTAAGGGTTTCAAAATATGTTGAAAAAGTAGTATTTTGGAGGTTACGAAAGATTTAAAAAAAGCTGGTTTTCGAGAATTATCGAAAATACATAAAGAAATCATCTTGGAATATGTTTTATTGTTTAGTTTGTTTTTGATACCATTCGCTGCAGTGAATGCACCATCATTGCTTGCAAAATGTTCAAAAAGTCCTAACGAACTCAGTACATAAATGATCGACTGCTTTAAGTGGAACTGCATCCTATTGCAGAAGAAACGAATGTCTTTTTCTACTCTATTCTAGAGGACGTTGATAAATTTCTATGTTCAACTTCAAGCTGTATTTTAGATGTTCATTTGGGAGAAATTGTTGTAGTCTTTTCTCCTCTTTGATTTAATCTTTTCAAAGCGAGATTGTTTGCGTGATAAAATTCAGCTGATGACGGTTATTATCAGTTTCATTCTGATAACATTGACATGGATGGGAGTTTATCCAAGTATGCAGTTTGTGATGAGAACGACCAAAGCAGTTACGGTTTTCAAATCGCAGCTCCTTTCTCAAGTATTGTGTATGTCACTCTGATCCTTTGCTTTCAGTTTGGCAAATGAGACATTTTCTCGTTATTTGATAGGGACGTAAGATAGAAACCGGTTCTCATTGTGTCTGAAGTGCATGAATCCTCCAATGCATAAGTTTCACTGTAAGTAGCTACTTTAATATCGCCCACTTTTTCTTATAACAATATAGAGGTAGCGAATTTTTTGTGTGAATGATTTCTTCATGTTGCAGTGACCTATGATTAATTTCATTTTTTCTGTTCTTTCGGGGCAACCTGAAGGGCCAGAGAAACATTAGTGTGAGATCGATTGTGATGTATTTTCGTATGTTATAGAGGTCTAGACCATGGAGTCACCACATAAGTGCGCAAAGGAAGCACATCTTCCCAAAAAGAAAGGGTAATCTCCGATATTACTTCCACATGTGAGGGAGTTAATCATACCTGGAGAGAGAGAATACTTCAACGTAAAAACTTGAGGACGTTTGGGAAATGTTCTCAGAAATAAGAAGCGTCCGTTGCTAATGGCTAATTCATATCCTCATTTTTTTTTCTTGATATCCTCTTTGCATTGTGAAATACTATTCGCAATTACGTGCATGTAGCATTGATAGACGTCTAGACGTTAATCCAGCCCTTTCACTTATACGATACGTCTTGAATACTTTTTTCATCCTTTATTTAAAGGATACCACATTATCTGCACTTAGAGTGCTGAGAAATGTGTGTGGTAGGTTATCGCACTTTTATTATGAACACGCCTGAAATTTCAGCTTTAACGTCGTAGCGTCGAGAAGCAAGAGCTTTGCCGTAAGTGCAATTCAGTACATTGTAACAAGGCAATTTAATTGAGAAGTGTGCAACACTATCAACAAAAATGCCAAGTTATTGTAGAGAAAATAGCTGTGGCCCATCGTCGTATGTTTGATGCAAACGCGTCTGCTTGCGCTAACATACTTGTGCGTTTTTACTAGGAAGATCCGACCGACAGGGCCGTCTCCAGCGCTTTTCTCTATGATAATTAGGAGCATTGACCATGAGCGCGCTCGTACTCGTGATTTACACATTTCACGCTAACCCTTTCTTTTTGTGGGAAGATCTCAACGTCGTCATTTCGATGGTATGCTACCTCTAACTCGTCATCTACAACAGTACACAATGATTTAAAAATAAACATTCCAAATGTTTCGTAGTCACGGAGAAATCACGTATAGTAACCAAAAAAAAAATCACGAAGTAAAGATCAGAGACGCTCTCTACGCAACTGGTTACGCAATACTGCATCATGTTTGAGAACGTTGTTATCGAAATGTGCGGAGGTGTCGTCCGTAGCTGCTCTGTCCACTATAGTTGCACTAAAGAAAAACCGGTTGGTGGTTTTCGCACACCTGATTCAGCTCCTTTATCGTTCCTTTTATTTAGAACTGGAATTTGCTTAATATTGTTACGTATAATTCTAAAGAGAACCCTATCACATGATCCTTCCGAGGAAAAAAAAGGATGAAATTCGCTTGTTCTAGCTTCTGTTGTCTTTGTTATGCTTCACATTCGTCAGATCACAACTTTCTACTTCAAATTTCAACTTAAACAGAAAAGTCTGCTATGTGCAAATCAATTATACTTTTTTGTGCTGTTCACCTTGGAGATCTCTACTTAGTGCAGCGATGTTCAAGATGAATGCCAATACTGCCGCAGAATAATGTGCTCCTATTGCACCGGTGGTCGTTTATATGGTTTGAGTCATATGGTGATTTTATAAAACTTTCTGAAATCTGTCTCTTCGTTGTTGGTAGTAATTTCTATCCTTGACTTGCTTGAGCAGAGTTATGATGTTCAAAAAATCATAGGAATGTTTCATGCTCGATTTTCTTTTAAAGACTTAATGTAAATAGGTGTTTGATTGTACCGAAAGAAATAAAGTCCAGCTGAGAAACTGTGGTTTTGTCTCGATGAGGTTTTTCATGTTGGTGGTACATGTGGTTGTTGTCAATGTTTTGATTATTACTGGTTTCATATGATAAGAATAAGGTGTGGTTCATCCTAGTGCAAAGTTTCGATAGTGCAGGTGTCCTTAGTCCAGTGGTACCACCTCCTCCCCCCAAGGTTAGAAGGTTCATTCAGTGATGTAAATTTTCGTTGAACCAGTGCACCGCCTTCTTCGAAGTTGAGTCGTCACTTCAATCTTGTTTTTATTCTGAGCTTTTCTTCCAAAAATGAGCGACGAATTTCAGAGATGAGTTTGTCAGCTTTTGTTTTTCGTGAATGTTAGTGCATGAGTCAGTTTAAACTAATTTTGTCAGAAAACACAAGGGAAATTGTGAGAAATGACCATTTCGAAATAATTTATTTGGTATATGGCCAAAACATAGCTCTGCATTTTTATAACTCAAGTTTATTGTGACTGAATTCACCTATGTAGTGATTCGAGTCTGTTGCTAATCTACTGCACTACGTCGAAGAAAAATTGGCGGTTCCGTGTCAGTGTGGCCACTTATTTTCATATTAATTCTTTGCAAGATATTTCTTCATGCAAATTATGCAAATTACGGGCTTTGATTTTCACCTATTTGAAACTGAATCGGTAACGACAAAATCATACATTCGGAACTGCACTGTAACTGTACATTTTGTTTTGTTTTGAATGACTTGTATAGAAGCTGTCTTGAGATCTGTGATAGCTCCATTATCTTCGTATTGGACGTTGAGTTTTTACACTTCTGTTTTGTTCTGAACTATGCATGCCCATTACCGGTGTGTTTTTATGTGAATTGACCGTTCTACAGAATATGAATGGAAAGTTTCGGTTCTGACACTTAGTTAAATGAGGAAGGGGAGTTACACAAAGGATTGTGACACCTGGAATTTTCTGATAGGATTTGATTTTTCTTCAATTCAGATATCGTCTTGATACTGTTATAGTATCTTGAACGTTAATCGTACTGTGCAGCAAGCAGGGAGCATTAAAATAACGTCGACAATAAAACGAGACTAGCACAATGTCGGACGATTTGAGCGCATTTTTTGCGAAGAAGAAGGACAAGAAGAAGAAGAATGTGGTGAAGATGGAAGATGTTGGTCACATACTTGAATTAAAAGTCAAACGACAGGTTTGTTATGTTGAATTGTTCTCTGGGAACGTTACGGCAAATGATTTAATTTTAATTTTTCGAGCATTGATTTGTAGGAGGAGAACGATCAGCTACAAGCAGACGCCGAAGCTCGTGTTGCTGAAGATGGCGAATTTCAAGTTCGCGCACGCGGTAACAGTACTGCAGCAGGCACACAAAGTGGAGAAGAGAGCGAATGGATTGACTACACCGATACTAATCAAGGACGGTAAGCGACGGTTTGTAGAATAGTGAAATTCTTAGTAGATTAAAGTTGCAATTTAATGGCTGAAAAAGTTTGGAAAAAAGAATGTATTTGGGAATTTTCGTGCTTATTTGATGCCAGCGCCGTAGGTTCGCAGATATTTGGCCATTTTTCATTTTCAGTTAATCCTTGTTAATAATGTAACAAAAGGTAGCTCCGTTTCATGAAGAAAAATGTTATTCCAACTGATTACTTATCATCTTGACTGTATTTTTCATTTTATTTCCATTTAAATTAAAAATTAGGTGATTCGGTTTTCAGCTTGGAAGGACTGAAAATAAAAGATATGGGTGCAGATAGCGGCGACATTGCAGAGGAGGAACATATTGATGATGAGGACCAGAAGGCACATACGGAATCCGTAAGAACATGGGGGCAAGTGGAGGTAGGTAATTCTGCCTTTGTGGCTGTTCTAATTTACTATATGTTCCACTTGCATTTTTCATTGTCCTCTTTAGAAGAAAGAGGAAGACCACCAGAACGATGATCATTTCGCAAATCTTAAACAGAAAACTGCTTACGTAATACCTTCACAAAGACAAGGAGGGGTGAGTTCTCGTATGTGCACTTACCTCCGATTCTCTTGGATTTTTTGTTCGCTCTGTGTCTTCTTGGATTTCTGAAATGTTTTAAAATACAGATACGCACTTCTGCTCAAAAAGTAGACATCTCAAATAACGAGATGTTCCCATCACTTGCTGATGCAAGTAAGATAGAGAAGGATAAAAAGGAGGATGCCAAGTCTGGAGGATGGTGAGGATTCTCTTTTCAAAAAAATGTCTAATGAACAGTAACAGTGAGCTGTTTACTGTCTTTGTTTTTCCTATTCCCATTTGAAAAATTAACAAAATGCGCGAAAAGTATGATGACTAAATGTCTTCACTCGGAATCCTATCTAGCATATCGAATCTTCTGGTTGATTTGTTCATCGCTATTATCGTTGTTGTTTGGTACTAAAACATATAGCACTCGATTTATATTTCTGTGTGTGTGTTTCTTTGTAGAAAATATCGAAAGTCTGTTCTGGAGAACTTAGTTGTATTCATTTTTTATCTTGTAAGAACGCCATTGTTCAGCTAAATATCAATTCATGCAGGTTTTTGTGCCATATTTTACTGGCATGAAATTGACCCTGTTGGGATGAAAATTCGTATTCTCGATTTTCCGTGGGCGAAATTGCTAACCCATTGCCGTCAGAGAGAACAGCAGCGAACTTCCCATAAACCGAAATTTCAGAAAGGCGCTTGCAACTTTGAAAACTACTAGATTATGGTAGTCTTTTTCTTCATTTCCTAGTCGAAAGTCAGGTTTTTATTTTCGCACTGTAATACACTCTATTTCCAAGTGAGTATCTTCTACAAGAAACGTCAGGAGAAACGTTTAATAGTTGTTAGATATCTTAGTTATATGATTGACATTGGCGTCTGTTTAGAAAGTTTGCTCTCTTTTTGTTGGTAAAATAGGGAATTTATTACTTAGGCACATCACTCTGGCGCACTTTGTTAATCTTTGAAGTCACAAGGAAGTAAAGCACTTAGTGATAATGATTTTAGGGTGAAGAGCAGCAGTGGAGGCAGTGCCATTAATCCTGCATCTGAAAATCGTCCAATTTCCACTGCGAACCGTTGGAACATGTCCGCTGGACCGCCACCAAATGTAGCCCGTGAAAGGGATAGCGCCATCAAGGTTGGATTTGGTTATCTCTATTCCTATGGAGGGTTTTGCCCATAGGTTGCGGTTTTTTTTTTTGATGAAACTCATGGGTCGTTGTAAAAAAAAATGGGGAACTGAATTTTCTAACCATACGGTACAGTCAAGCATTTTGTCTTGAGTTTATTGCGATTTTTCTTGTTCTTTCCAGTACTTCATTCTGTACTCGGAGGTTTGCCTATATTTTTGTGAACCATGTGGAATAACTTCATAATAGCGGGAAGCTGTAGGTGTTTCAATGAGAACTGATATTTTAGTTGTGAACGTAATGCTCGTTTTACGTAGAAATTTTCGAGTGTTACAGTCCACTTCCGGGGAACAAAATACAAACTTCTTAAGGACATTTCACAAACGTTGGTGCAAACTTCTCTTCTAATCATTGCTAATTCGACAAAAGCGGTTTTTGGCGAAGATGTTTTTTTTTGCAGTGGGGAAATTTGGGAAGTCACTTGAAGGATTTTGATTTTATCGTCGAAGAAACTAGGGACACAAAACCAAAAAAAAAAAAAAAAAAAAAACCAAAAGAGGAGGAAAGAATCGGATTCGCTGATATGATTTCCTTAAACTCCGAAAAAAAAACTAAGCAGGAAATTAATCGCTAATTAGCCATTTGACTATATTTTATGTTCTAGAATGTTTAATTGTCGAACAAGTGACGTACTTGTAAAACATTTAAGCATTTTTGATTAGAAACATGATTTCACATTCTATCGGTGTTGTTAAGTGATTGTGAGAGAGAAATATGTGGATTTCTCTCTTTTTCATTTATCCATAGTTCTGGTATTGGAAACTGTTTATCTTCTCACTGTTACCATGTTATGAAAAAGACGACGCCTTCGAAAGCCTCAGGCTTGTCACAATGGTCCCTTGGACAAAACAGAGCTCAGATGTTCACGTTTCATTCTTCCTTTGCGAAAAGTCGAAATCTTTTTTTCCGTGAACCGGTTAACTCCGTTTCTCCCAGTTTTTTCGAATCTTATTTTCCTCTCTTTCATACGAATAGGATTGAATTAGAGTAGTACACGCCAATTCTAATCGCATGAATCAATTCCGTCGCTCTCTACAATCATGCAGGGGATGGAAGAGGGGCAAAGCTAATAAACAATTTGATTGAATGGGTGGAATATTAGTAGTTGGCTCACGTTAACCTTTCGTTTTTGTTAGCATATTCAAATACTTTTTCCAGTTATCAAGATTTAGCTCTGTTCTTCTTGATATTTTAAAGGTAGTGTCTTTTTGGCGCAACCAGCTCTTTTTTATCTCTCAAGATTTCGAGTCTTTTTAGAAGGCTATTTGGTGGACGTTTGAGCTCCGTTAATTTTCGCAAAACTTTATAGTGGCAAACTTTGGGTTTTCGAAAGCGCTTCTTTTTCCATGATAAAACGAAGAAGATAGTTCCCAATACTTCCACGCAGAATTAGGAGTGAACAGAGGAAGAAAGTTCTCATATCCCTTAATTCACCACCTTTCTAGAACAACAGAAATTGTGACATCTTCTCCCTTTTCTGATCGAAGAGGCTTGTTGTATGCTGCATGCTCGGGGTTTCCACCTCACGTTTTGCTTTTCATTCTGCATCGCGAAAACACCGATAACAGCGCATAACGCAGACACTACCTGCGTGAACATAGGGGCTTGTTGTTACTAGCACGGAACACCTTTACGACTATTGCGCAGTTCCTGAAGGCACCCCTCAACTGTGATATGTGTGGTTTTACAGGCTGTTGCTGCCCACAGTGCACAAAACCCAACAACAGCGTCGACTCTACGTGAGAAAGAGCCAGAAGCGCCGAAACCTGCAAAGTATGTGCCACCATCGCTCAGGAACAGAAATTAGGCTGTTTAATTCTGTTGTCCTTATGTGTTGTCGCCACATCGAAATTAATGCCGTTTACATGATTAGGCGCGGCTTGTTTATTAAATCGCCTACAATTCATACAAAACCACCAGTTTTACAAACCCCCAGGACACCAGTTTTTTCCTGTTTGTGATGTTTTTAAGTGGCTTTCGTTTTTACTGTACAGTTTAGTTTTTCGTTTTGTCATCTGGTAGGACTACACCGTTCTTCTTCTAAATTTCGATCAGGTTTTGGAGTTTATTTTCGGCAACATTGATTAGACAATTTTAGTTTCTTCGTGTAGCATTATCATACGTCGGCGCATTGTATTTCAACGAGAAAATTGTTTTTGTTAATTCCATTGATTGACAGATTGATTCGTTTAGATATGTACTAGGGTTATGTTTTGTTAGCTCGTGAGAATTTTCGCTGTCGCGAGTTGTTTCCTATTTCTTTCGTTTACCCCTGTTTGCAGTCATGAGACGGTTTCACAGATATTTATATTTAAATATGAGTTATTAACAGCGGAAATGCTCATCTCTTGATGCCTACTGATGGGGGTGATTTCTCTCCGCTAGGTGCACGCTATCGTTCCGCTGTTAGACTGGTGGGAAGCAATGACGTTGTTGTTGTTGTTGTTCGAGTACTCTACATCACGGTGGTTTTATATTGTTGCAGTACTCTTAGTGAAATGAATATGGTGATGGATCTGATAGTGTTGTGAACAAATCGCTTCATAATGGCAAAGTAATTATGGGTCTGATGCTCAGAAGATGTCGGGATGTTTCTTGACAGGAGCGATTGATTCTCTCAATAGTGCAGGATCCGAATGTAGGCTTTAATTTATCTTCGATCCTCGAGACTGTTGGTGTCGATTTTGGAATTCCCCTTGCATATACAAATAAATCAAAGAAAAACAACGATAATTGATGTTCGTAGTTAACATATGTGATAACCTCTAATGGAGATACCCACTATCAAAGCAATGTAATGGGGTCAAAAAGGCGTGAAACTCGGTGCAGTTGCATAAGCGGCGGCCCTTCAACTGGAGCGGGGAAATTAGCTGTTGGGACCTTCACTCATCTCAATGGTCCGGAGCAAACTAGAGTTTTACACCGTTTGAACCCATTTTATGCGAAAAATCAGTTGAAGGTCATAGAATCAAATCAACCAAAAAAAAAAGTAGTTGAAATCGACTATATCTCGAGGAAATGGTAGTGCTCCTCCCGGAAATAAAACTGGCAGTGCCATTGTTATCAGAGCATTCTGGAAATATTTTTCTGAGATGTTCTGAGATTGTAGTTGAGTGGTCCCATTAATAATGTTGCATTCTACGCGTATTTTTTCGGAAATAAGACAGAGAAGATTTTATTTTGACTCAAAATATAAGCACCATCATTGTTTACAATCATCTTTAATTTTCTTATGGACTTTCAATGCATCTTTATTAGAATTTTGCTGTCCATAACCAAAAAAAATTGTCCATTGTAGTTGAGAAAAGAGGACATTATTTATGACAGGATCTACTGTTACGTCGATCTGATCTGGGAAACGTTGATCCAGACGTTGGAAACCGAGTTTGATTTCCTGATGTACTAATATTGCAGTGCGGCAGTGTTAGATTATATGATGGTCGCGATTTCACTGCCATTCAGAGTGTGTATGTAGACCTCTTGTTGTAACCCCTAGCGAGGAATATGTATTTGGGGGAGGAGAGATCCTCTAAGACTAATGCTTAAAGGCATCACTCCACGAATGTGGGATGATACGGCTTAACCCACCTGAAACCCTTGTGCCCCCGCCTCTGGGCCCCGACTAATTTAGTCATGTACTTAGAGAAACAAGGACGCCACTGAGTGTCCCCCTAATACATTTTGCCCAAAAATCCTTATGAACAAACGAAATATTTAAAGAAATTTTAGAGAGTTCATATTCAATCGCGAAGTATAGCCGGGTCAAAACGACATGAAGCACGGTCGTGGGCGTAATGGTTGGAATCTAGAGGGGATCTTCCCTGACACTATTGCTCGCTGTAGTCCCACGTCGATTCCAACCGCAACCTCCACCGCACCGCTTCGATCACAGCCGCTTACGCAACTGCACCGTGCCTCATGTCGTTTTAACCCGACTATCACCGAACCACCCGTACGTATTCTTGGGATCGATACGGGCTGAGATCCGTAGGGTATTAGCACACGACGAAGAGAGAGGGTAGACGCGCCAATAAGTCAATGATAATAAGTGAAAGATCAAAATGCGAGACCTCAGCATTGGGAAGGGTTTTCATTTTGAATTATGCTGCCAAAAAGTAAACATGCAAACACCTTTTCAACTGTTGCTACTACAAGTGTTCGCATGATATCATATTTTCCGTATTTATCTTACCGCTATCGTTCGTAAGTTAGTGTCATCACATGTTTTTTTTTTTTTGTTTGTTTGAAGAAAGTATTTCTCTTCCGTTTCTACCACTGATATTTCAAGCAAGCGCATTTTGTATGTGTTTGTGTGATCTTAGTTGTACCGTTGAAAGAACCTATGGCTTCTATCAACTCTCCCGCGAGTGTGATATGGTGAACTAGTTCAGTTCAATTCAGTTCAACTTCCTAAAGTATTCTAAATATCTCTTCAACGTTTCTGCTCCTTCTTGTGCTGTTTCTTTTTGTTGAACTGATTGATTGTGATTTTTTTCCTGAGAAATTGACATGTTTCTCATAGAATTTAACAAATGCGATACATTCATGGCAGAATTATTGTGAGATGCTTCGATACAGTATCCAGATCGTGCGCCTCTATTTCCATAAGTCGTCGTCGTTTTGGCAGTTTTCACTATAACCAGTCAATTTATTTCCTTTTGCTGATCAATGCAATTTCTTGCATCTTCAACAGCTTTTGCGTCTGATGCAGCTTTAGTGATTGGATCTGTTGGATCACCGCCTTGAATATCAGCATGAAGATTATAACTGGAATCATCTAGCATGTCTTTTGCGCGGATGTACCTGCAATGAGGTACAAGCATTTCTATTAAGGAAATTGCTAACATATAACTTCATAGCGAGATCACATTCAAGAACAATTAGAAAGTGTATGATGTTTTTCTATATTCGGTAGTTGAAACAAATTAGGCTAGAGTGGATCAAATCAATCAGATTAGCAATTGTCAGATTCATAATACTTTAACCGGGTAGGAGGGACGTGAAGTATGGTGCAACTGCGAAGGGGTTCGCGCAGTTGCGATCGACGCGAGACTTTCACGCATGTTGCAACCAGACTACACATATTAGTGATGGTCCCACCTCGAGCCCAGCTGCTGACTACTTCGCAACTGTACCACTTTTCAGGCTAAAGTAAAACACCGTTTTCTTTGTTTTCTCTGTGTAAAATGGTATCTATAGTAGTGTCAAAACGACACGAAGCACGTACGCAATTGCGTACGCGGCTTCTCTTGAGGCGATTCGGTGGAGCGTAGCGGCTAGGAGTGTGGTGAAACCCTTGCTGGGACCACCTATCACTGCAGTTTGCGACGGTCCCAACTCGACTCCACCTGCTGCCTCCACCGCGCCGTTTCGGGCGTGCGTGCAAATGCGCCGCAACTACACTCGTGATTCATGTCGTTTTGACCCGACTATGGAAATTTCGAGAAGTGGATATGAGACAGGAACGAAAGTTTATGTGAAAGTAATGTGTTATTTAACATCAAAAGTGGATGCATTCACAGTACAAATGAACAGTGAACAGGAGTCTAACCTCTCTCTACGACTCTAATAGCTCTATCACAGATAATATATGTGTAAGAAAAAAATCCCGTTCTATGTTAACTTGCACACTTTTTAGGCGTAGTAACCAATGTGTGAAGTGGGTATCTTGTCGTCCTGTAGTTTGAGAACCATTAAAAAGGTAAATGGACGGAAGAAAAACAAAAGACGAAGGCAAAATGAGATCCAAAGGCAGCTGGGGAGGGACACTCAACGCTGCTCTACTTGAACTGTACTTCTGAACGCTAAACATCTGTAGAGCAGAAAACCGTTCATAAATGACAAATGTCTGTTCTATTTGAGAAAGTGATAGTTCATCAAACGACTCGACTATTCATCAGTGGAAGTGAACAGCTAAGTCAGTCGGCTCCTTAATCACCACGAATCTGAGGTGGTGCAGATTTCAGGTGGAGTATTCGTATACAGGATGGGAGACTACGGAGAGGGGGGTGATTCCGTCCATTTCTTCCTAATTTCCGTAAAAAACGGCTCGGAAGATACGGCTTCATTCGTTTTGGCGCACCCTTTTTTACAAGAGGTTCGATTGGAGCGCGCCACCAGTCTTGTGCGACGCCGCATATTCCGGGCCGTTTTTTACGGCAATTAGCAAGAAATGGACGGAATCACCCCCCTCTCCATAGTCTCCCATCCCGTATACGAATACTCCACCTGAAATCTGCACCACCTCATATTCGTGGGGTGATGCCTTTAAACCTAAGCAGTAATCTTCGAGGATTCATGACATGTAAGCTAAAGCTACTAAGACAGAGTTAAAACATCAGTAGTTCTTGACCTATCTTCTTTTGTTTATCTAAGTATCTTTAGCCTGCATTTCTTCGAGGATAACGCTAGGCTATAGGGCCCGATTGACTTAGTAATGAGCTGTCGATTGATGAACTATCGCCTTCTCAAATGCTTTTCAAACGAGAAACCCATTTGTCACCTGAAGGCAGCGTACCACGAATCTGACGTGGTATGGATTTCCCATGAGAAATTTCTATACAGCGTCGTAGTTTGCAGAAAACCAGGTGTTTCGACTCATCTCTCCGTAGTTGCGGTCAAAAACGGCCCTGAGGGCGGCTTGCGTTGCAACGCGCCACACTTGCGCACGCGCCGCATCAACGAGCGAGCCTTCGAGGATTAATAGGGGTTCCTGCACCAGCCTATTCAAGTTAAACTAATGAATACACTACCGAGGGAAACGGAACGTGTGCATAGAGGCGTGCTCTAATGCATCTCGTAGAAACTAAAACGATTCCAATGCGTTTCTTACGACGATCACGAAGAAGTGAGCTACGACTTCGTGTAGAACCTTTCCATGAGAGATCCATACCACATCAGAATCATGATGCTGCTGCCTTTAAGAACTGTTTTTGTGATCGATAGACGTTTTACGGACAAAAGTAGAGCTCAATTACAGCAGCGTTGAGTGCTTTCCCCCTCCCAACTACGTTTGCACCCAAAATGATTTGCGGCAAATTATCAAAGGGAAGTAGCTTCCAGTCAAGATGTTATTCCCCATGATTCCACTGATATTTTGCTTTGTCCCCCAATAACTAACGCTATTTTTCTTGAAAAGTACCGTCATGTAGTTAAATTTGAGTAAATTTGATGTGAATTCTTCTATCACCACACCTGCTCACGTATTCCCTGCCGTGCGGTCCTTTGCTTGAGTAACTGGACATCATTGGCGTCGATGATTCATAGATATCCGGACGCCACTTCCTCAAGAGGTAGATCCAAGCTGATATTTCCGTATTATTATCCATAACTATCTTAAATCTTCAATATTTGTTGGACTTATGCACACAGTAACCATCAAAATGAATAAGAGTTCTTACCGTTTCTACTTGACGCCAATACAGAGTTGGGTAGGCTTCTAAAGCATCCAGTATTTTTAATTTTATGTCATCGACTTCGTATACTTCTCCTTGTATTTGCTGGAATGAAATTTTATAGTGAACGAATGAAATGGAAGCGAATGGGTCCTCGTGACCGAAGAGAGAACTAGGAG